>NC_068436.1:13595458-13632958 GCF_023373465.1 Oncorhynchus keta | reverse complement strand
AAGAGCAGAGAACTATGTGAGCAGAGCAGAGCAGAGCGAGAGAGAGAGTGTGGAGAAGAGCAGAAAACTATGTGAGCAGAGCAGAGCAGAGCGAGAGAGAGAGAGCCTCAGTTAAGCCCATAGACTCTGACTATACTTACTGTATACTAATACCTGGGATTCATGTGAAATGGCACCCTATTCCCTATGTAGTGCACTTCTTTTAACCAGACCCCTATTTATGCTCTGGTCAGAAGTCACTACATAGAGAAGTGGAAGTAATTTCAGATCAGATCTATACTCTAGCCTCTGCCTGCCATCCTACCTTCCAGCTTTTGTGGAGGATCCCAGTGTAGTAAAAAAAAGATGGTTCCTAATCTCTAACAGGTATGAGAAAATCTCCCGGCCTAGACTCAAGGCCTCCACCGACGCCAGTTGATATGTGAGCGTCAGAAAACCCATGGCTTTGGTTCGACTCTCTCAGTCTCTCTTTCCCCCAGTCCGACTCCCTGCCTCTTACCTCCCCCTTCCTCTCTTTTCCAGCTCTTTCCTTCTCTCTCCCTTTCTCTCCCCGACCCTCAAAGCCACTCAAGCTTTGATCCCCAACTCCTCTCACAGCTGAGAAGAACAATGGGATCTGTCCCTCCCTCTTTATTTAGTGTAGATCCACTCCTGGGTCCATTAGACTGGGCCATCGATTACAAACAGATGATCTAGGCTGTGTCCCAAAATAGTACCCTATTCCCTACATAGGGCCCTGTTCAAAAGGAGTGCACTGTTAAGAGAATAGGGTGCCATTTGGGACACAATCCTACAGTCACTAAGAGGATCTTGAAATACCCGAGAATGCATGTAGGGGTTCTAGGAAAAGCCCAAGTCATTACGTCACTGGAATGGGAGTCAGGGCAAGATGGCGATAAGCGCTAGCTAGCTAACCCAATGTCTTCACAGCATCACTATTTGATGAAGGGGAACTAAAGAGGACTTTTACACGATGATTTCAGATTTGCATAGAAATGTTGATGACACACAATAAGAACCCCTTTCAGTATTTGTCCGCGGCGTGAATGTGAGTGGTGTTTGCAGGCGCTAGCTCTAGCTAGCCTAGTAGCTTGGCACAGGACCAGCAGGAGGATTAAATGGAGGTGATTGATCAAAGTGTGTGAGCCTGGGGTGTGAGGGGTAGTCCGTCAGGACCACTATGAACATCTGTGCCGGTGTAATTAGCTGTGGTCTGTCGTGTTCATCCAAAATACATTTGGCAAGAGTTCTATCATATACATCCCTATATTATACCATACATATTAGATACCAAATCCTCCTTTATATATAAATATAACATTTATCTGATTTCACATTTTAACAACCAAAAATCTGATAAAATCTCTTGTATACGATGGTACAGACCACTTCCATCAGATGGTGAACTGGACTGTGTGTACAGTATGGTCTCTCCCTACGGCCTCTATAGAGGACAACAGAACACGCTCCGTACCTCTGTACCTCCTCCTCCTCATCCCCTGCCATTCAGCTGCCCTTCATGCTCAGTGACTGGAGCATCGCATGGCGGGCACCGAGGGCAAAAGCTGATTTATCACCTCATTCCCATCCAGATGTGCTTGAGCCCACCACCTACCCACCCACGCATGCAGATTCATTACCAGGACCAGTGGGGAGAGGGGGGCTGTGGTCGGTCATTTCCCCTGCCAGAGGCCCATTACCCAGGCATGGCCAGGAGCCTGGTGCATGGTTAATACAACCGGACTGTAAATTGGATCTCTGACACCCACTATTTACCTTGGAGCTGTACTGATGATCAGGAGAATGAATAAATCCACACCCCGCACAGCATGGTGCCATCAGAGAGAGAGCAGATAAACTCTCTCTGTGTGTGTGTGTGTGTGTGTGTGTGTGTGTGTGTGTGTGTGTGTGTGTGTGTGTGTGTGTGTGTGTGTGTGTGTGTGTGTGTGAGAGAGAGAGAGCGAAAGCGAGAACGATTGGAGAAAGAGAGAGATTGGAGGTGTATTGCATGAACACACACACACATGAATGATGAGAGGGAGGAAAGTGAGTGAGTCTAAGAAAGAGTTTGTTGTCACCCTCCTCCCCCCTCCCTGAGTCCAATCAGCTGGGGAGGTTTCTCCACACACCCGACTGGACCCCGGCGTTAGTTTTAATTAGTCAAATACACCAGCAGTGCGTCTCCAGCCCCGAGCCGTAGCCAGACTCAGCCCCTCAGTGTTTGTGAGGAAGCAGGCCTGTGGAGGAGGCGGAAATGGGTTGCTAGTCTGGGCCGTGTCAGGGCCAGGGGCGAAGGGGGGGGGGTGGAGGTTGGAATGGAAGGGTGTAGCACCAAGGGAGACCGCCACTACGGAGTGACAACTGTTTCAGCCATGGTCCTGGTGTGGTCTTGTCTGGTCCTGGTCTGGGCTAGGCCTTCCGGGGCTGGTTTGTGTCAGAACAGGCAATGGAGGACAGGTGGTGGTGGAGGGGGTAGGGAGGGACAGGAGAGAGAGGGAGGGAGGGACAGGGTAGGGAGGGACAGGAGACGGAGGGAGGGACAGGGTAGGAAGGGAGGGAGGGGGGGGTTGGGAGGGACAGGAGAGAGAGGGAGGGACAGGGAGAGAGAGGGAGGGACAGAGTAGGGAGGAAAGGATAGGGAGGGGAGGGAGAGGGAGGGACAGAGAGTACTGGTACAGGGATTGCTCTCTCCCTCTCCTGCCCTCTCTCTCTCTCTCCCTCTCCTGCCCTCTCTCCCACTCCTGCCCTCTCTCCCTCTCCTGCCCTCTCTCTCTCTCCTGCCCTCTCTCCCTCTCTCTCCTTCTCCTGCCCTCTCTCCTTCTCCTGCCCTCTCTCTCTCCCTCTCCTGCCCTCTCTCCTTCTCCTGCCCTCTCTCTCTCCCTCCCTCTCCTGCCCTCTCTCCCTCTCCTGCCCCCTCTCTCTCCTGCCCTCTCTCTCTCTCTCCCTCTCCTGCCCCCTCTCTCTCTCTCCCTCTCCTGCCCCCTCTCTCTCTCTCCCTCTCCTGCCCTCTCTCCCTCTCCTGCCCTCTCTCCCTCTCCTGCCCCTCTCCCTCTCCTGCCCTCTCTCCCCTCTCCTGCCCTCTCTCCCTCTCCTGCCCTCTCTCCCTCTCCTGCCCTCTCTCTCGCTCTCTCCCTCTCCTGCCGTCTCTCGCTCTCTCCCTCCCTCTCCTGCCCCATCTCTCTCCCTCCCTCTCCCGCCCTCTCTCTCTCTCCCCTCCCGCCCTCTCTCTCTCTCCCTCTCCTGCCCTCTCTCTCTCTCCCTCTCCAGCCCTCTCTCTCTCTCTCTCCTGCCCTCTCTCCCCTTCTCCTGCCCTCTCTCCCTCTCCTGCCCTCTCTCCCTCTCCTGCCCTCTCTCCCTCTCTCTCTCTTTCCCTCTCTCTCTCTCTCCCTCTCCTGCCCTCTCTCCCTCTCTCCTGCCCTCTCTCCCTCTCTCCTGCCCTCTCCCTCTCTCTCCTTCTCCTGCCCTCTCCCCCTCTCCTGCCCTCTCTCCCTCCCTCTCCTGCCCCATCTCTCTCTCCCTCTCCAGCCCCTCTCTCCCTCTCCAGCCCTCTCTCTCTCCCTCTCCAGCCCCTCTCTCTCTCTCTCTCTCCTGCCCTCTCTCTCTCTCCCTCTCCCCTCCCTTACCTGCCCTCTCCTGCCCCATCTCTCTCTCCCTCCCTCACCTGCCCTCTCCAGCCTCTCTCTCTCTCGCCCTCTCTCTCTCCTGCCCTCTCTCTCTCTCCTGCCCTGCCTCTCTCTCTCTCTCTCTCTCTCTCTCTCTCTCTCTCTCTCTCTCTCTCTCTCTCCTCCTGCCCTCTCTCTCTCTCCTTCTCCCTGCCCTCTCTCTCTCTCCTTCTCCTGCCCTCTCCCTCTCTCTCCTTCTCCTGCCCTCTCTCTCCCTCCCTCTCCTGCCCTCTCTCCCTCTCCTGCCCTCTCTCTCTCTCCCTCTCCTGCCCCCTCTCTCTCTCCTCTCCTGCCCTCTCTCCCACTCCTGCCCTCTCTCCCTCTCCTGCCCTCTCTCTCTCTCTCCCTCTCCTGCCGTCTCTCTCTCTCTCCCTCCCTCTCCTGCCCCATCTCTCTCTCCCTCCCTCTCCTGCCCCATCTCTCTCTCCCTCCCTCTCCTGCCCCATCTCTCTCTCCCTCTCTCTCCTGCCCCTCCTCTCTCTCCCTCTCCAGCCCTCTCTCTCTCTCTCCTGCCCTCTCTCCCTCTCTCTCCTTCTCCTGCCCTCTCTCCTTCTCCTGCCCTCTCTCTCTCTCTCTCCCTCTCCTGCCCTCTCTCCTTCTCCTGCCCTCTCTCCTTCTCCTGCCCTCTCCTGCCCTCTCTCCCTCTCCTGCCCTCTCTCTCTCTCCCTCTCCTGCCCCCTCTCTCTCTCTCCCTCTCCTGCCCCCTCTCTCTCTCTCTCCTGCCCCTCTCCTCTCCCTCTCTGCCCTCCTCCCTCCTGCCCTCTCTCCCTCTCCTGCCCTCTCTCCCTCTCCTGCCCTCTCTCCCTCTCCTGCCCTCTCTCCCTCTCCTGCCCTCTCTCTCGCTCTCTCCCTCTCCTGCCGTCTCTCTCTCTCCCTCCCTCTCCTGCCCCATCTCTCTCTCCCTCCCTCTCCTGCCCTCTCTCTCTCTCCCTCTCCTGCCCTCTCTCTCTCTCCCTCTCCTGCCCTCTCTCTCTCTCCCTCTCCAGCCCTCTCTCTCTCTCTCTCCTGCCCTCTCTCCCCTTCTCCTGCCTTCTCTCCTTCTCCTGCCCCCTCTCCCTCTCCTGCCCTCTCTCCCTCTCCTGCCCTCTCTCCCTCTCTCTCTCTCTCCCTCTCTCTCTCTCTCCCTCTCCTGCCCTCTCTCCCTCTCTCCCTCTCTCCTGCCCTCTCCCTCTCTCTCCTTCTCCTGCCCTCTCCTCTCTCCCTCCCTCTCCTGCCCCATCTCTCTCTCCCCCTCCAGCCCTCTCTCTCTCCCTCTCCAGCCCTCTCTCTCCCTCTCCAGCCCTCTCTCTCTCCTGCCCTCTCTCTCTCTCCCTCTCCCTCCCTTACCTGCCCTCTCCTGCCCCATCTCTCTCCCTCCCTCACCTGCCCTCTCCTGCCCCATCTCTCTCTCCCTCCCCTCACCTGCCCTCTCCAGCCCTCTCTCTCTCCCTCTCCAGCCCTCTCTCCCTCTCTCTCGCGCCCTCTCTCTCTCGCGCCCCCCTCTCTCTCCCTCTCTCTACCTCTCTCTCGCCCCTCTCTCTCTCCTGCCCTCTCTCTCGCCCTCTCTCTCTCTCTCCTGCTCTCTCTCTCTCTCCTGCCCTCTCTCTCTCCTGCCCTCTCTCTCTCCTGCCCTCTCTCTCTCCTGCCCTCTCTCTCTCCTGCCCTCTCTCTCTCCTGCCCCTCTCTCTCTCCTGCCCCTCTCTCTCTCCTGCCCCCTCTCTCTCTCCTGCCCTCTCTCTCTCCTGCCCTCTCTCTCTCTCCTGCCCTCTCTCTCTCTCCTGCCCTCCTCTCTCCTGCCCTCTCTCTCTCTCCTGCCTCTCTCTCTCCTGCCCTCTCTCTCTCTCCTGCCCTCTCTCTCTCTCCTGCCCCTCTCTCTCTCTCCTGCCCTCTCTCTCTCCTGCCCTCTCTCTCTCTCCTGCCTCTCTCTCTCTCCTGCCCTCTCCATCTCTCCTGCCCCCTCTCTCTCTCCTGCCCCCTCTCTCTCTCCTGCCCCCTCTCTCTCTCCTGCCCCCTCTCCCTCTCCTGCCCCTCTCTCTCTCCTGCCCTCTCCCTCTCTCCTGCCCCCTCTCTCTCTCCTGCCCTCTCTCTCTCCTGCCCCTCTCTCTCCTGCCCCTCTCTCTCCTGCCCCCTCTCTCTCTCTCCTGCCCCCCTCTCTCTCTCTCTCCTGCCCCCTCTCTCTCTCTCTCTCTCTCTCTCCTGCCCCCTCTCTCTCTCTCCTGCCCTCTCTCTCTCTCCTGCCCTCTCTCTCTCCCTCTCCAGCCCTCTCTCCAGCCCTCTCTCTCTCTCTCTCTCCTGCCCTCTCTCTCTCTCCTGCCCTCTCTCTCTCTCCTGCCCCCTCTCTCTCTCCTGCCTTCTCTCTCTCTCCTGCCCTCTCTCTCTCCTGCCCTCTCTCTCTCCTGCCCTCTCTCTCTCCTGCCCTCTCTCTCTCTCGCCCTCTCACGCTGTCCTTTGTCTGTGATTATGGAAAATCTCACGGCCGTCACACACCAGTGACAATGCAATCTGCATTTTACAGCTTTCACGTAATACGAGTATAAATTAAACATACCCACGCAAACAGGAACCTGCCTTGAGTTGTCGCACAACCCCTACAAACCAGACAACACGCCAAGGACATCCTTCGGTTATTCATTTCCCTTCATTCAAAACGAAGTGCGGTTATGTGGTTACTGTGATACATTTATTTACATAAAAACAGCATGTTTTCCATCCAGATGCAGCTTGTCGAGTGGTTGAGTAAATCACATGACCGTAGACTCGCTGCAGAGGGGGTCTTCCGCCGTCCTTTAAATGTACAGAATATAGAGACTTCATCAGATACGGACCAGCGCCCCTGAAGAAGATTGGCCTTGCCAGTGGCCCCACATAATCACATGCCAATATGTCATAACATTGTAGTATTGGCAAGTATATAGGTGACCTATGCCCAGCAAGTTTCCAACATCGTACGCCTTTATAAACGTCAGCTGGGAATTGAATGAAGATGGGTCCTCTTGTACATTAGCCTGAGCAAAACGTCCCAGAGCTAGCTAACGGAACAGTTGAGTCACTTTGACCTTCAGCTGAACACCCACGGACACTAATCAACCTCTAACACGGTTCCACGGTGAGTGTACTGCTGGAAATGACGACTACTATCGCCCTACTGTGTCCTTGTTGAACGCCGATGTCAAGATGGTGATTTTCTGGCCAGGACTCGGATAGTAAAAGATCTGAGGGAGGTTCAGTGTGAATGTGTTTTGGTTGGTGGACGGGTAATGTTGTACATTTCAAATGTACACACTTAATTCCAACTGAACATACAATTATATTCAACACAACAGAAGTAATTGTGATATCAGAGCAATTAGGATATTTGTTTACGGATCATTTGTTTGGGGCTTCAGAGTGTCTTCAATCAAATACATATTGCATTATATAGGAAGTTATGTTGACCAGCTCTCGTTGTGTTATCTCTGGAGGATATTTTTTCCATGACAAAAATGAAAACACGACGCAAACCAATCTCTTTGGTCCTTTAAAAACCTGCTGTATGTAACATATTGTATTACAGCTTAGAAAATAAATACATGTGACTCTGGATGACATCATGATGTTTGTTTCCAACATTCGAGCTGATTTCAAAACCAGTTCAATCCGCTTTGTGTTGTGTTCCCTTACCTTCATACTAACGAGTATCACCATACTGGTATGGTCCCGGCCCTAGAGTTTACACAGTACACACACAGTGCACTCTGGGCCAGAAGAGGCTGTCTCAGTGGTTGGCTGCCATGTCTGGCACCCTGAGTTACACTTCAGTGGCACCGTTTTAGACGAGAAGTCACACTCTAGTTGTGGGGTCAGCACCCTGTTCGCCTGCCACAGATTTGTTAGAGTGTCAATGAGAGAGTTAGCGCTGTAAGCTAGCGGGCTAGCCGTGGTTTATTGCTATATTGTTGTACCGTGTTGCTGCTGTGGGGAGAGAGGGAGAGGCTGCCTGCCTGTTGGTTCAAAGTGAAGGGAGGATGAATAATGAATGAAAGTAGATCGAGAAAAACACAAACACACTCCGGATTTTTAAGGGCTTTCTCAGACTTTAAAGTGGAGCACTTCATATAGCTTTCAGTGGGATCCCAGTCCTGGAGATGAAAGAATGCTGGATTCAGCAACTCAACTTGACTGAATAGTACTTACTTATCACACAGCCCTGCTGTTGAATGGAACGCAAATAACAGCGTCAATAATGTCAGAGGATTATACCTTTTGCTGATGCTAATGGACTTTAATTGAATTGGATTCAACATCCCAGTTAAGAGCTTTAATGATTCTGTGTGATACCGTGGAGTAATTCATGTCCAGCAGGGGATTTTAGAGATGGAAAAGACAATTAATATTATAACAAATAATACGCAGAAAAACGTCACGTCAACTCTGTGTGTGTGTGTGTGTGTGTGTGTGTGTGTGTGTGTGTGTGTGTGTGTGTGTGTGTGTGTGTGTGTTACATCACCTCTCTGAGCATGGGGTCGGTGATGGAGCTGAGGTTGATGGTCCCTTCATAGGTCAGGTAGTAGAAGACGTTGAGAGACCTGGTGGCCTCAGGACCCTGCTGCTTGTAGCCAAAGATCAGGTCGATCCACTGGTGCAGCTGGCACGACACAAACTCACTCTCCAGAGCCTGGGAAGACAGGAGGAGAGGAGGAGCCATGGTTAGAGGGGATTGGGCTAAATGAAAGGGTTATTGAGCAGAGTGAGGGAGCGAGGACTCATGGTTAGAGGGGATTGGGCTAAATGAAAGGGTTATTGAGCAGAGTGAGGCAGCGAGGACTCATGGTTAGAGGGGATTGGGCTAAATGAAAGGGTTATTGAGCAGAGTGAGGGAGCGAGGACTCATGGTTAGAGGGGATTTGGATAGATAGAGTGGTACAAGAGGACACAAAGATTATATCAATAATAAGAGGTAGGGAATCCTTGCAAATAATTGATTGAAGTTGATGTCACTCATAAGCCACAGAACCAAGGGTGGGATTAGACGAAGTGAAATGATTATTTTTATAGGTCTACTGAAGCATTACGAGCAGATACAGTAGACCTGCTAAACTGCAATACTGCAAATTATGTTCGCCACTAATTGTTGTAATTCCAGAACGCTTACTCCACTCCCCCAACCCCCACAAAAATCTGCAACTCAAAGCAGAACTTGTTCAAAGTCATTTCAATAGCAGATTGCAGCACTGACTATCATCTGCATAATGAAGAAAATGCTCCAAGAGACTCCAATGCTAATCGTGTGAAAACACTCCGTTCTAGTAGGACGTTGGGGACTCATTTTGGACTCTTCTTCCCCTTTCGTGGGACGACGAGGCGAGATAATGTATATAGCGGTGCTTTGGAATGTCTCTGTCTCACCATAACATTGAGATACAAGCTGTTTTTCTACTCATTAGCTGGCAAAGAAGGGAAAACATTTATGGTTTCTCATAAAAAGAGCAATTGTGTTAATTTCTGGAAAAGCTGTCGGCACGGCAACAACAAAGGCTTCTAAACGCGTTCCAAATTAGAATGAGGAGGCCTTGATTGTCATTGCTGCCTTGTGGCACATTAATTCTGTGACAAAACATTAAACCGGTACACTTAAATGGCAATTTATATCATTTAAATGTTTACAGCCGGGGCTGGCCCATCACTCACTTAAATGTGACTTTCTGACAGCTAATTTTCCTTCTAATTCTCTCTCACTCTCTTAATTATAACTTTCAATCAGGGAGGAACGGCGGAGAGAGAGAAAATATGGGGAAAGAAAGGGAGTGCGAGAAAAATGAGATTCAGAGAGAGAGAGAGAGAGAGAGAGAGAGAGAGAGAGAGAGAGAGAGAGAGAGAGAGAGAGAGAGAGAGAGAGAGAGAGAGAGAGAGAGAGAGAGAGAGAGAGGAGGTGGTGAGAGAGAGAGAGAGAGAGAGAGGAGGTGGTGAGCGAGAGAGAGAGAGAGAGAGAGAGAGAGAGAGAGAGAGAGAGAGAGAGAGGTGGTGAGCGAGAAAAAGAAAGAGCGAACAGCTCGACGCCTGCTGCCTGTATGCCATCATGACATCTCCCCCTGACGGGGTGATCGAGCCTCAGCCTGATGGTAAACTGTGAAAGCTCTTGTATAATGACTTTATGAGCCGTGGAAACAACATCAATAAATTGGTCGGTGTCAAGGAGAGAGAAAAAAGGCCCTGGGGCGGCAAAGCACTGAAAGGTCTCTGGGTTTTAATGTGGAACTGGGTCTGGGTCCTAAATGTGACCATGTCCTTCCTACCTACCTACCTACCTTCCTACCTACCTACCAACCTACCTACCCACATATATATATAGCGCCCTATGGGCCCGGGTCAAAATGAGTGCACTAACTAGGGAGTAAAGTACCAACATTGGAATGCAAGCTGGGAAGTGGAGTGGAGGAAGAACACGATTAAAATGAGGACATGTTATAGAAGTGCATAACAAATTGTGTGAATAGGTTACACTTCATGGTTCTTTTTTGTAAATGTTCAACAATTATACTTCCGCAATTATAGTTTGGCAACCTGGAAACATGGTGAAATTAGTAGCCACAGAAAGCACAATTATTTTCCCCCTTTAAAACACACAATCAAATATGCGAGAATATCAATGTTTTGGGAGTAATTATTAACAATAAGACCAAACAGAGCACCCCTGGAACAGAGCACCCCTGGAACAGAGCACCCCTGGAACAGAGCACCCCAGGAACAGAGCACCCCAGGAACAGAGCACCCCGGGAACAGAGCACCCCGGGAACAGAGCACCCCGGGAACAGAGCACCCCTGGAACAGAGCACCCTGGAACAGAGCACCCGGGAACAGAGCACCCCGGGAACAGAGCACCCCGGGAACAGAGCACCCCAGGAACAGAGCACCCCAGGAACAGAGCACCCCAGGAACAGAGCACCCCTGGAACAGAGCACCCCGGGAACAGAGCACCCGGGAACAGAGCACCCCTGGAACAGAGCACCCCTGGAACAGAGCACCCCTGTAACAGGGCACCCCAGGAACAGGGCACCCCAGGAACAGGGCACCCCAGGAACAGAGCACCCCTGGAACAGAGCACCCCGGGAACAGAGCACCCCGGGAACAGAGCACCCCGGGAACAGAGCACCCCGGGAACAGAGCACCCCGGGAACAGAGCACCCCAGGAACAGAGCACCCCTGGAACAGAGCACCCCGGGAACAGAGCACCCCGGGAACAGAGCACCCCGGGAACAGAGCACCCCGGGAACAGAGCACCCCGGGAACAGAGCACCCCAGGAACAGAGCACCCCAGGAACAGAGCACCCCAGGAACAGAGCACCCCGGGAACAGAGCACCCCGGGAACAGAGCACCCCGGGAACAGAGCACCCCGGGAACAGAGCACCCCGGGAACAGAGCACCCCTGGAACAGAGCACCCCTGGAACAGAGCACCCCTGTAACAGGGCACCCCAGGAACAGGGCACCCCAGGAACAGGGCACCCCAGGAACAGGGCACCCCAGGAACAGGGCACCCCAGGAACAGGGCACCCCTGGAACAGAGCACCCCTGGAACAGAGCACCCCTGGAACAGGGCACCCCAGGAACAGAGCACCCCTGGAACAGAGCACCCCAGGAACAGAGCACCCCTGGAACAGAGCACCCCTGGAACAGAGCACCCCTGGAACAGAGCACCCCTGGAACAGAGCACCCCTGGAACAGAGCACCCCTGGAACAGAGCACCCCTGGAACAGAGCACCCCTGGAACAGAGCACCAGAGCACCAGAGCACCAGAGCACCCCTGGAACAGAGCACCCCTGGAACAGAGCACCAGAGCACCCCAGTCCAGGCTTCTTGTCTGCATTTCCTCCGACATAAACACACTTATGTTAATACGTTCAAAGCTCTGTGTCAGAGAGTGATTCATTTTATTAGGGCTACATGTCTATTAGAATCCAGGACAGGCCTCTTAATGACAAGCTGACTGGGGGCCGATGGGGGACCGGTGTGTGTGTGACAGAGAGAGATCAGTTCATTATGCGCTAGGCCTGACCTTTGACGGGGCCCTGCTCCCTCTGTTTCTAAACTAATGCAGAGTCTGATGGCCATTTAATGTGCGTTGCAATCTCCTGTCAATCAAGGCAGGGAAACAAAGAACAGCCTGTGTTATTGCAGCACCCTCTCCAGAGGCCCGCCTTTATGGTAATGAGGTTCTAGCATTTGGGGAAAGGGGAATAGTATTGTGCGTGTGTGTCTGTTTCTGACTGAGATGCAATCGTTTGGTAGTGCCTAGAAATCCCCTCTCTCATCAGTGATTCAGGGAGCGTTTGGTAATGCCTGCAGAGGTATAGTGAACTAGCTCTGTGGTGTGTCTTTCAAAGCCTCTCAGTCTGTGCTGCTAAAAGAGAGGCCCATTGGCAATTCTACCCTGTGTTCTCCCAGACATGTTTGATCAACAAGCAAAACGGTTGTGGGAGAACCATCTCTTTATTTTATTTTTTAAATTCTGTGTGTGTTTGTGTGTGGGGGGGGGCAGTGTATTTTAGTTCTGTGTGTGTTTGTGTGTGGGGGGGGCAGTGTATTTTAGTTCTCTTTTGTTTGATTTTAATTCCATCCTTCAGCCTACCCTCAACTGTGCTGTGATGTTTGACAATGTTTCTGTTGTCAAAGTTTCTACAGTAGTTTCAACGTTTCTACAGATAAATTAAAGATGACAACTTTTGTGAAAAGTATTGTTATATTAAAAACCCTTCTTTGT
Source organism: Oncorhynchus keta (assembly GCF_023373465.1). NCBI lineage: Eukaryota > Metazoa > Chordata > Actinopteri > Salmoniformes > Salmonidae > Oncorhynchus > Oncorhynchus keta. The sequence continues at coordinate 13,620,581 of NC_068436.1, read as the reverse complement.
TAAGTTAAGATAAACTTTCAGCCACCAAACCTTAATCTAAAAACCATTCCTCGTCAAAGGCAGGAGTCTTGTGTAGACTAGAGAGTGCCAGAAGTCTTGTGTAGACTAGAGAGAGCCAGAAGTATTGCGTAGACTAGAGCCAGAAGTATTGCGTAGACTAGAGAGACAGAAGTCTTGCGTAGACTAGAGAGAGAGAGAGAGGTGTTGTGTAGACTAGAGAGAGAGAGAGGTGTTGTGTAGACTAGAGAGAGACAGAAGTGTTATGTAGACTAGAGAGAGCCAGAAGTGTTGCGTAGAATAGAGAGAGAGAAGTGTTGTGTAGACTAGAGAGAGAGAAGTGTTGTGTAGACTAGAGAGAGAGAAGTGTTGTGTAGACTAGAGAGAGAGAAGTGTTGTGTAGACTAGAGAGAGAGAAGTGTTGTGTAGACTAGAGAGAGAGAAGTGTTGTGTAGACTAGAGAGAGAGAAGTGTTGTGTAGACTAGAGAGAGAGAAGTGTTGTGTAGACGAGAGAGAGAAGTGTTGTGTAGACTAGAGAAAGAGAGTGTTGTGTAGACAAGAGAGAGAGAGAGAAGTGTTGTGTAGACTAGAGAGAGAGAGAAGTGTTGTATAGACTAGAGAGAGAGAGAGAAGTGCTGTGTAGACTAGAGAGCCAGGGGTCTTGCGTAGACTAGAGAGACAGAAGTGTTGTGTAGACTAGAGAGCCAGGAGTCTTGTGTAGACTAGAGAGAGCCAGGAGTCTTGTGTAGACTAGAGAGCCAGAAGTGTTGTGTAGACTAGAAAGAGAGAAGTGTTGCGTAGACTAGAGAGAGCAAGAAGTGTTGTGTAGACTAGAGAGCCAGAAGTGTTGTGTAGACTAGAGAGCCAGAAGTGTTGTGTAGACTAGAGAGCCAGAAGTGTTGTGTAGACTAGAGAGCCAGAAGTGTTGTGTAGACTAGAGAGCCAGAAGTGTTGTGTAGACTAGAGAGCCAGAAGTGTTGTGTAGACTAGAGAGCCAGAAGTGTTGTGTAGACTAGAGAGAGCCAGAAGTGTTGTGTAGACTAGAGAGAGCCAGAAGTGTTGTGTAGACTAGAGAGAGCCAGAAGTGTTGTGTAGACTAGAGAGAGCCAGAAGTGTTGTGTAGACTAGAGAGAGCCAGAAGTGTTGTGTAGACTAGAGAGAGCCAAAACTGTTGTGTAGACCAGAGAGCCACATTCCTGAGGAGAGATCCAGATCCACTAAGGGAGATCCAGCAGGCAGCAGGGTTATTGATGGGCCAATTAGCAGCCACTGTCTGTTTCATCCTGTTCCACCGGGAATCCTCTGATAATTCATGAATAATTTAGCATGCCTTTATGTAAATGCCTGGCAGGGGGTGGATGGCACTACACTACTGTTATCAGGAGGTTTCTATTACTACACTACTGTTATCAGGAGGTTTCTATCACCACACTACTGTTATCAGGAGGTTTCTATCACTACACTACTGTTATCAGGAGGTTTCTATCACTACACTACTGTTATCAGGAGGTTTCTATCACTACTGTTATCAGGAGGTTTCTATCACTACTGTTATCAGGAGGTTTCTATCACTACTGTTATCAGGAGGTTTCTATCACTACTGTTATCAGGAGGTTTCTATCAGGAGGTTTCTATCACTACTGTTATCAGGAGGTTTCTATCACCACACTACTGTTATCAGGAGGTTTCTATCACTACACTACTGTTATCAGGAGGTTTATATCACTACACTACTGTTATCAGGAGGTTTCTATCACTACACTACTGTTATCAGGAGGTTTCTATCACTACACTACTGTTATCAGGAGGTTTCTATCACTACACTACTGTTATCAGGAGGTTTCTATCACTACACTACTGTTATCAGGAGGTTTCTATCACTACACTACTGTTATCAGGAGGTTTCTATCACCACACTACTGTTATCAGGAGGTTTCTATCACCACACTACTGTTATCAGGAGGTTTCTATCACCACACTACTGTTATCAGGAGGTTTCTATCACTACACTACTGTTATCAGGAGGTTTCTATCACTACACTACTGTTATCAGGAGGTTTCTATCACCACGCTACTGTTATCAGGAGGTTTCTATCACCACACTACTGTTATCAGGAGGTTTCTATCACCACGCTACTGTTATCAGGAGGTTTCTATCACCACGCTACTGTTATCAGGAGGTTTCTATCACCACGCTACTGTTATCAGGAGGTTTCTATCACCACGCTACTGTTATCAGGAGGTTTCTATCACTACACTACTGTTATCAGGAGGTTTCTATCACCACACTACTGTTATCAGGAGGTTTCTATCACTACTGTTATCAGGAGGTTTCTATCACCACACTACCGTTATCAGGAGGTTTATATCACCACACTACTGTTACCAGGTTTCTATCACCACACTACTGTTATCAGGTTTATATCACCACACTACCGTTATCAGGTTTCTATCACCACACTACCGTTATCAGGAGGTTTCTATCACTACACTACTGTTATCAGGTTTCTATCACCACACTACCGTTATCAGGAGGTTTCTATCACCACACTACCGTTATCAGGAGGTTTATATCACTACACTACTGTTATCAGGAGGTTTCTATCACTACACTACTGTTATCAGGTTTCTATCACCACACTACCGTTATCAGGAGGTTTATATCACTACACTACTGTTATCAGGTTTCTATCACCACACTACCGTTATCAGGAGGTTTCTATCACCACACTACCGTTATCAGGAGGTTTATATCACTACACTACTGTTATCAGGTTTCTATCACCACACTACTGTTATCAGGAGGTTTCTATCACCACACTACCGTTATCAGGAGGTTTCTATCACCACACTACTGTTATCAGGAGGTTTCTATCACTACACTACTGTTATCAGGAGGTTTCTATCACCACACTACTGTTATCAGGAGGTTTCTATCACTACACTACTGTTATCAGGAGGTTTCTATCACTACACTACTGTTATCAGGAGGTTTCTATCACTACACTACTGTTATCAGGAGGTTTCTATCACTACACTACTGTTATCAGGAGGTTTCTATCACTACACTACTGTTATCAGGAGGTTTCTATCACTACACTACTGTTATCAGGAGGTTTCTATCACTACACTACTGTTATCAGGAGGTTTCTATCACTACACTACTGTTATCAGGAGGTTTCTATCACTACACTACTGTTATCAGGAGGTTTCTATCACTACACTATTGTTATCAGGAGGTTTCTATCACTACACTACTGTTATCAGGAGGTTTCTATCACTACACTACTGTTATCAGGAGGTTTCTATCACTACACTACTGTTATCAGGAGGTTTCTATCACTACACTACTGTTATCAGGAGGTTTCTATCACCACACTACTGTTATCAGGAGGTTTCTATCACCACACTACTGTTATCAGGAGGTTTCTATCACTACACTACCGTTATCAGGAGGTTTCTATCACTACACTACTGTTATCAGGAGGTTTCTATCACCACGCTACTGTTATCAGGAGGTTTCTATCACCACACTACTGTTATCAGGAGGTTTCTATCACCACGCTACTGTTATCAGGAGGTTTCTATCACCACGCTACTGTTATCAGGAGGTTTCTATCACCACGCTACTGTTATCAGGAGGTTTCTATCACCACGCTACTGTTATCAGGAGGTTTCTATCACCACACTACTGTTATCAGGAGGTTTCTATCACCACACTACTGTTATCAGGAGGTTTCTATCACTACTGTTATCAGGAGGTTTCTATCACCACACTACCGTTATCAGGAGGTTTATATCACCACACTACTGTTATCAGGTTTCTATCACCACACTACTGTTATCAGGTTTATATCACCACACTACCGTTATCAGGTTTCTATCACTACACTACTGTTATCAGGTTTCTATCACCACACTACCGTTATCAGGAGGTTTCTATCACCACACTACCGTTATCAGGAGGTTTATATCACTACACTACTGTTATCAGGAGGTTTCTATCACTACACTACTGTTATCAGGAGGTTTCTATCACTACACTACTGTTATCAGGAGGTTTCTATCACTACACTACTGTTATCAGGAGGTTTCTATCACCACACTACTGTTATCAGGAGGTTTCTATCACCACACTACTGTTATCAGGAGGTTTCTATCACCACACTACTGTTATCAGGAGGTTTCTATCACTACACTACTGTTATCAGGAGGTTTCTATCACTACACTACTGTTATCAGGAGGTTTCTATCACCACGCTACTGTTATCAGGAGGTTTCTATCACCACACTACTGTTATCAGGAGGTTTCTATCACCACGCTACTGTTATCAGGAGGTTTCTATCACCACGCTACTGTTATCAGGAGGTTTCTATCACCACGCTACTGTTATCAGGAGGTTTCTATCACCACGCTACTGTTATCAGGAGGTTTCTATCACCACGCTACTGTTATCAGGAGGTTTCTATCACTACACTACTGTTATCAGGAGGTTTCTATCACCACACTACTGTTATCAGGAGGTTTCTATCACTACTGTTATCAGGAGGTTTCTATCACCACACTACCGTTATCAGGAGGTTTATATCACCACACTACTGTTATCAGGTTTCTATCACCACACTACTGTTATCAGGAGGTTTATATCACTACACTACTGTTATCAGGTTTCTATCACCACACTACTGTTATCAGGTTTATATCACCACACTACCGTTATCAGGTTTCTATCACTACACTACTGTTATCAGGTTTCTATCACCACACTACCGTTATCAGGAGGTTTCTATCACCACACTACCGTTATCAGGAGGTTTATATCACTACACTACTGTTATCAGGAGGTTTCTATCACTACACTACTGTTATCAGGTTTCTATCACCACACTACCGTTATCAGGAGGTTTATATCACTACACTACTGTTATCAGGTTTCTATCACCACACTACCGTTATCAGGAGGTTTCTATCACCACACTACCGTTATCAGGAGGTTTATATCACTACACTACTGTTATCAGGTTTCTATCACCACACTACTGTTATCAGGAGGTTTCTATCACCACACTACCGTTATCAGGAGGTTTCTATCACCACACTACTGTTATCAGGAGGTTTCTATCACTACACTACTGTTATCAGGAGGTTTCTATCACCACACTACTGTTATCAGGAGGTTTCTATCACTACACTACTGTTATCAGGAGGTTTCTATCACTACACTACTGTTATCAGGAGGTTTCTATCACTACACTACCGTTATCAGGAGGTTTCTATCACTACACTACCGTTATCAGGAGGTTTCTATCACTACACTACCGTTATCAGGTTTCTATCACTACACTACTGTTATCAGGAGGTTTCTATCACTACACTACTGTTATCAGGAGGTTTCTATCACTACACTACTGTTATCAGGAGGTTTCTATCACCACACTACTGTTATCAGGAGGTTTCTATCACTACACTACTGTTATCAGGAGGTTTCTATCACCACACTACTGTTATCAGGAGGTTTCTATCACTACACTACTGTTATCAGGAGGTTTCTATCACCACACTACTGTTATCAGGAGGTTTCTATCACTACACTACTGTTATCAGGAGGTTTCTATCACTACACTACTGTTATCAGGAGGTTTCTATCACTACACTACTGTTATCAGGAGGTTTCTATCACTACACTACTGTTATCAGGAGGTTTCTATCACTACACTACTGTTATCAGGAGGTTTCTATCACTACACTACTGTTATCAGGAGGTTTCTATCACCACACTACTGTTATCAGGAGGTTTCTATCACTACACTACCGTTATCAGGTTTCTATCACTACACTACTGTTATCAGGAGGTTTCTATCACTACACTACCGTTATCAGGAGGTTTCTATCACTACACTACCGTTATCAGGAGGTTTCTATCACCACACTACTGTTATCAGGAGGTTTCTATCACCACACTACTGTTATCAGGAGGTTTCTATCACCACACTACTGTTATCAGGAGGTTTCTATCACCACACTACTGTTATCAGGAGGTTTCTATCACCACACTACTGTTATCAGGAGGTTTCTATCACCACACTACTGTTATCAGGAGGTTTCTATCACCACACTACTGTTATCAGGAGGTTTCTATCACTACACTACTGTTATCAGGAGGTTTCTATCACCACACTACTGTTATCAGGAGGTTTCTATCACTACACTACTGTTATCAGGAGGTTTCTATCACCACACTACTGTTATCAGGAGGTTTCTATCACTACACTACTGTTATCAGGAGGTTTCTATCACTACACTACTGTTATCAGGAGGTTTCTATCACTACACTACTGTTATCAGGAGGTTTCTATCACCACACTACTGTTATCAGGAGGTTTCTATCACTACACTACTGTTATCAGGAGGTTTCTATCACTACACTACTGTTATCAGGAGGTTTCTATCACTACACTACTGTTATCAGGAGGTTTCTATCACCACACTACTGTTATCAGGAGGTTTCTATCACCACACTACTGTTATCAGGTTTCTATCACCACACTACCGTTATCAGGAGGTTTCTATCACCACACTACTGTTATCAGGAGGTTTCTATCACCACACTACTGTTATCAGGAGGTTTCTATCACCACACTACTGTTATCAGGAGGTTTCTATCACCACACTACTGTTATCAGGAGGTTTCTATCACCACACTACTGTTATCAGGAGGTTTCTATCACCACACTACTGTTATCAGGAGGTTTCTATCACCACACTACTGTTATCAGGAGGTTTCTATCACCACACTACTGTTATCAGGAGGTTTCTATCACCACACTACTGTTATCAGGAGGTTTCTATCACCACACTACTGTTATCAGGAGGTTTCTATCACTACACTACTGTTATCAGGAGGTTTCTATCACCACACTACTGTTATCAGGAGGTTTCTATCACTACACTACTGTTATCAGGAGGTTTCTATCACCACACTACTGTTATCAGGAGGTTTCTATCACCACACTACTGTTATCAGGAGGTTTCTATCACTACACTACTGTTATCAGGAGGTTTCTATCACCACACTACTGTTATCAGGAGGTTTCTATCACCACACTACTGTTATCAGGAGGTTTCTATCACCACACTACTGTTATCAGGAGGTTTCTATCACCACACTACTGTTATCAGGAGGTTTCTATCACCACACTACTGTTATCAGGAGGTTTCTATCACCACACTACTGTTATCAGGAGGTTTCTATCACTACACTACTGTTATCAGGAGGTTTCTATCACCACACTACTGTTATCAGGAGGTTTCTATCACTACACTACTGTTATCAGGAGGTTTCTATCACCACACTACTGTTATCAGGAGGTTTCTATCACCACACTACTGTTATCAGGAGGTTTCTATCACCACACTACTGTTATCAGGAGGTTTCTATCACTACACTACTGTTATCAGGAGGTTTCTATCACCACACTACTGTTATCAGGAGGTTTCTATCACCACACTACTGTTATCAGGAGGTTTCTATCACTACTGTTATCAAGAGGTTTCTATCACTACTGTTATCAGGAGGTTTCTATCACTACTGTTATCAGGAGGTTTCTATCACTACTGTTATCAGGAGGTTTCTATCACTACTGTTATCAGGAGGTTTCTATCACTACTGTTATCAGGAGGTTTCTATCACTACTGTTATCAGGAGGTTTCTATCACCACACTACCGTTATCAGGAGGTTTCTATCACTATCACTACTGTTATCAGGAGGTTTCCATCACCACACTACTGTTATCAGGAGGTTTCTATCACTACACTACTGTTATCAGGAGGTTTCTATCACTACACTACCGTTATCAGGAGGTTTCTATCACTACACTACCGTTATCAGGAGGTTTCTATCACCACACTACTGTTATCAGGAGGTTTCTATCACTACACTACTGTTATCAGGAGGTTTCTATCACCACACTACTGTTATCAGGAGGTTTCTATCACTACTGTTATCAGGAGGTTTCTATCACTACACTACCGTTATCAGGAGGTTTCTATCACTACACTACTGTTATCAGGAGGTTTCTATCACTACACTACTGTTATCAGGAGGTTTCTATCACCACACTACTGTTATCAGGAGGTTTCTATCACTACACTACTGTTATCAGGAGGTTTCTATCACTACACTACTGTTATCAGGAGGTTTCTATCACTACACTACTGTTATCAGGAGGTTTCTATCACTACACTACCGTTATCAGGAGGTTTCTATCACCACACTACTGTTATCAGGAGGTTTCTATCACTACTGTTATCAGGAGGTTTCTATCACTACTGTTATCAGGAGGTTTCTATCACCACACTACTGTTATCAGGAGGTTTCTATCACTACTGTTATCAGGAGGTTTCTATCACCACACTACTGTTATCAGGAGGTTTCTATCACTACACTACTGTTATCGGGAGGTTTCTATCACCACACTACTGTTATCAGGAGGTTTCTATCACTACACTACTGTTATCAGGAGGTTTCTATCACTACACTACTGTTATCAGGAGGTTTCTATCACCACACTACTGTTATCAGGAGTTTTCTATCACTAAACTACTGTTAATCAGGAGGTTTCTATCAGGAGGTTTCTATCACTACACTACTGTTATCAGGAGGTTTCTATCACTACACTACCGTTATCAGGAGGTTTATATCACCACACTACTGTTATCAGGTTTCTATCACCACACTACTGTTATCAGGTTTATATCACCACACTACCGTTATCAGGTTTCTATCACTACACTACTGTTATCAGGTTTCTATCACCACACTACCGTTATCAGGAGGTTTCTATCACCACACTACCGTTATCAGGAGGTTTATATCACTACACTACTGTTATCAGGAGGTTTCTATCACTACACTACTGTTATCAGGTTTCTATCACCACACTACCGTTATCAGGAGGTTTATATCACTACACTACTGTTATCAGGTTTCTATCACCACACTACCGTTATCAGGAGGTTTCTATCACCACACTACCGTTATCAGGAGGTTTATATCACTACACTACTGTTATCAGGTTTCTATCACCACACTACTGTTATCAGGAGGTTTCTATCACCACACTACTGTTATCAGGAGGTTTCTATCACTACACTACTGTTATCAGGAGGTTTCTATCACCACACTACTGTTATCAGGAGGTTTCTATCACTACACTACTGTTATCAGGAGGTTTCTATCACTACACTACTGTTATCAGGAGGTTTCTATCACTACACTACTGTTATCAGGAGGTTTCTATCACCACACTACTGTTATCAGGAGGTTTCTATCACTACACTACTGTTATCAGGAGGTTTCTATCACCACACTACTGTTATCAGGAGGTTTCTATCACTACACTACTGTTATCAGGAGGTTTCTATCACTACACTACTGTTATCAGGAGGTTTCTATCACCACACTACCGTTATCAGGTTTCTATCACCACACTACTGTTATCAGGAGGTTTCTATCACTACACTACCGTTATCAGGAGGTTTCTATCACTACACTACCGTTATCAGGAGGTTTCTATCACCACACTACTGTTATCAGGAGGTTTCTATCACCACACTACTGTTATCAGGAGGTTTCTATCACCACACTACTGTTATCAGGAGGTTTCTATCACCACACTACTGTTATCAGGAGGTTTCTATCACCACACTACTGTTATCAGGAGGTTTCTATCACCACACTACTGTTATCAGGAGGTTTCTATCACCACACTACTGTTATCAGGAGGTTTCTATCACTACACTACTGTTATCAGGAGGTTTCTATCACCACACTACTGTTATCAGGAGGTTTCTATCACTACACTACTGTTATCGGGAGGTTTCTATCACCACACTACTGTTATCAGGAGGTTTCTATCACCACACTACTGTTATCAGGAGGTTTCTATCACCACACTACTGTTATCAGGAGGTTTCTATCACCACACTACTGTTATCAGGAGGTTTCTATCACCACACTACTGTTATCAGGAGGTTTCTACATTTACATTTACATTTAAGTCATTTAGCAGACGCTCTTATCCAGAGCGACTTACAAATTGGTGCATACACCTTATGACAACCAGTGGAACAGCCACTTGCATCTAAATCTTGTTGGGGGAGAAGGGGGTGAGAAGGATTACTTACCCTTACTTACCCTATCCTAGGTATTCCTTGAAGAGGTGGGGTTTCAGGTGTCTCCGGAAGGTGGTGATTGACTCCGCTGTCCTGGCGTCGTGAGGGAGTTTGTTCCACCATTGGGGGCCAGAGCAGCGAACAGTTTTGACTGGGCTGAGCGGGAACTGTACTTCCTCAGTGGTAGGGAGGCGAGCAGGCCAGAGGTGGATGAACGCAGTGCCCTTGTTTGGGTGTAGGGCCTGATCAGAGCCTGGAGGTACTGAGGTGCCGTTCCCCTCACAGCTCCGTGGCGAGCACCATGGTCTTGTAGCGGATGCGAGCTTCAACTGGAAGCCAGTGGAGAGAGCGGAGGAGCGGGGTGACGTGAGAGAACTTGGGAAGGTTGAACACCAGACGGGCTGCGGCGTTCTGGATGAGTTGTAGGGGTTTAATGGCACAGGCAGGGAGCCCAGCCAACAGCGAGTTGCAGTAATCAAGACGGGAGATGACAAGTGCCTGGATTAGGACCTGCGCCGCTTCCTGTGTGAGGCAGGGTCGTACTCTGCGGATGTTGTAGAGCATGAACCTACAGGAACGGGACACCGCCTTGATGTTAGTTGAGAACGTCAGGGTGTTGTCCAGGATCACGCCAAGGTTCTTAGCGCTCTGGGAGGAGGACACAATGGAGTTGTCAACCGTGATGGCGAGATCATGGAACGGGCAGTCCTTCCCCGGGAGGAAGAGGAGCTCCGTCTTGCTGAGGTTCAGCTTGAGGTGGTGATCCGTCATCCACACTGATATGTCTGCCAGACATGCAGAGATGCGATTCGCCACCTGGTCATCAGAAGGGGGAAAGGAGAAGATTAATTGTGTGTCGTCTGCATAGCAATGATAGGAGAGACCATGTGAGGTTATGACAGAGCCAAGTGACTTGGTGTATAGCGAGAATAAGAGAGGGCCTAGAACAGAGCCCTGGGGGACACCAGTGGTGAGAGCGCGTGGTGAGGAGACAGATTCTCGCCACGCCACCTGGTAGGAGCGACCTGTCAGGTAGGACGCAATCCAAGCGTGGGCCGCGCCGGAGATGCCCAACTCGGAGAGGGTGGAGAGGAGGATCTGATGGTTCACAGTATCGAAGGCAGCCGATAGGTCTAGAAGGATGAGAGCAGAGGAGAGAGAGTTAGCTTTAGCAGTGCGGAGCGCCTCCGTGATACAGAGAAGAGCAGTCTCAGTTGAATGACTAGTCTTGAAACCTGACTGATTTGGATCAAGAAGGTCATACTGAGAGAGATAGCGGTAGAGCTGGCCAAGGACGGCACGCTCAAGAGTTTTGGAGAGAAAAGAGAGAAGGGATACTGGTCTGTAGTTGTTGACATCGGAGGGATCGAGTGTAGGTTTTTTCAGAAGGGGTGCAACTCTCGCTCTCTTGAAGACGGGAGGGACGTAGCCAGCGGTCAGGGATGAGTTGATGAGCGAGGTAAGGTAAGGGAGAAGGTCTCCGGAAATGGTCTGGAGAAGAGAGGAGGGGATAGGGTCAAGCGGGCAGGTTGTTGGGCGGCCGGCCGTCACAAGACGCGAGATTTCATCTGGAGAGAGAGGGAGAAAGAGGTCAGAGCATAGGGTAGGGCAGTGTGAGCAGAACCAGCGGTGTCGTTTGACTTAGCAAACGAGGATCGGATGTCATCGACCTTCTTTTCAAAATGGTTGACGAAGTCATCTGCAGAGAGGGAGGAGGGAGGGGGGGGATTCAGGAGGGAGGAGAAGGTGGCAAAGAGCTTCCTAGGGTTAGAGGCAGATGCTTGGAATTTAGAATGGTAGAAAGTGGCTTTAGCAGCAGAGACAGAGGAGGAAAATGTAGAGAGGAGGGAGTGAAAGGATGCCAGGTCCGCAGGGAGGCGAGTTTTCCTCCATTTCCGCTCGGCTGCCCGGAGCCCTGTTCTGTGAGCTCGCAATGAGTCGTCGAGCCACGGAGCGGGAGGGGAGGACCGAGCCGGCCTGGAGGATAGGGGACATAGGGAGTCAAAGGATGCAGTAAGGGAGGAGAGGAGGGTTGAGGAGGCAGAATCAGGAGATAGGTTGGAGAAAGTTTGAGCAGAGGGAAGAGAAGATAGGATGGAAGAGGAGAGAGTAGCGGGGAGAGAGAGCGAAGATTGGGACGGCGCGATACCATCCGAGTAGGGGCAGTGTGGGAAGTGTTGGATGAGAGCGAGAGGGAAAAGGATACAAGGTAGTGGTCGGAGACTTGGAGGAGTTGCAATGAGGTTAGTGGAAGAACAGCATCTAGTAAAGATGAGGTCAAGCGTATTGCCTGCCTTGTGAGTAGGGGGAGGGTGAGAGGGTGAGGTCAAAAGAGGAGAGAAGTGGAAAGAAGGAGGCAGAGAGGAATGAGTCAAGGTAGACGTGGGGAGGTTAAAGTCGCCCAGAACTGTGAGAGGTGAGCCGTCCTCAGGAAAGGAGCTTATCAAGGCATCAAGCTCATTGATGAACTCTCCGAGGGAACCTGGAGGGCGATAAATGATAAGGATGTTAAGCTTGAAAGGGCTGGTAACTGTGACAGCATGGAATTCAAAGGAGGCAATAGACAGATGGGTAAGGGGAGAAAAGAGAAAGACCACTTGGGAGAGATGAGGATCCCGGTGCCACCACCCCGCTGACCAGAAGCTCTCGGGGTGTGCGAGAACACGTGGGCGGACGAGGGAGAGCAGTAGGAGTAGCAGTGTTATCTGTGGTGATCCATGTTTCCGTCAGTGCCAAGAAGTCAAGGGACTGGAGGAGGCATAGGCTGAGATGAACTCTGCCTTGTTGGCCGCAGATTGGCAGTTCCAGAGGCTACCAGAGACCTGGAACTCCACGTGGGTCGTACGCGCTGGGACCACCAGGTTAGGGTGGTCGCGGCCACGCGGTGTGGAGCGTTTGTATGGTCTGTGCAGAGGAGAGAACAGGGATAGACAGACACATAGTTGACAGGCTACAGAAAAGGCTACGCTAATGCAAGGAAATTGGAATGACAAGCGGACTACACGTCTCGAATGTTCAGAAAGTTAAGCTTACGTAGCAAGAATCTTATTGACTAAAATGATTAAAATGATACAGTACTGCTAAAGTAGGCTAGCTGGCAGTAGCTGCGTTGTTGACACTACACTAATCAAGTCGTTCCGTTGAGTGTAATAATTCTACAGTGCTGCTATTCGGGGGCTAGCTGGCTAGCTAGCAGTGTTGTTTACGTTACGTTGAGTTAAAAGAACGACAATAGCTGGCTAGCTAACCTAGGGAATCGGTCTAGACTACACAATTATCTTTGAAACAAAGACGGCTATGCAGCTAGCCACGATCAAACAAATCAAACCGCTGCACTGCAATGAAACGAAAATGTGAAACCACCTGACCGGGTTGTTGAATTCAAAACAGCAGACGTTGGCTAGCTGTTAGCAGTTAGCTGTTGGCTAGCTAGCAGAGTCTCCTACGTTAAGGACGACAAATAGCTGGCTAGCGAACCTCAGTGAATTAAGATAATCACTCCAAGGCTACACACACTAAACTACACAATTATCTTGGAAACAAAGACAGCTATGTAGCTAGTTAACACTGAACTAATCAAGTCGTACAGTTGAGTGAATAGCACTACAGTGATGCTAATCTGTGTGCGTTAGCTAGCTCCTGGGCGAATAGCAGTGAAGGCTACGTTAGGGCGACGAAATACGATAATTATGCAATTATCTCTGATACAAGGACGGCTATGTAGCTAGCTAAGAAGAATTGCTAAGATTAGACAAATCAACCGTTGTACTATAATGAAATGTAATGAAAAAAGTTATAAAAAGTTATACAACCTGCAGAGCGAAGTGCGAATGCGACCGCTCGCTCCAACCGGAACCGGAAGTCCACACTATCACCCACTACTGTTATCAGGAGGTTTCTATCACTACACTACTGTTATCAGGAGGTTTCTATCACCACACTACTGTTATCAGGAGGTTTCTATCACTACACTACTGTTATCAGGAGGTTTCTATCACCACACTACTGTTATCAGGAGGTTTCTATCACCACACTACTGTTATCAGGAGGTTTCTATCACCACACTACTGTTATCAGGAGGTTTCTATCACTACACTACTGTTATCAGGAGGTTTCTATCACCACACTACTGTTATCAGGAGGTTTCTATCACCACACTACTGTTATCAGGAGGTTTCTATCACTACTGTTATCAAGAGGTTTCTATCACTACTGTTATCAGGAGGTTTCTATCACTACACTACTGTTATCAGGAGGTTTCTATCACTACACTACCGTTATCAGGTTTCTATCACTACACTACTGTTATCAGGAGGTTTCTATCACTACTGTTATCAGGAGGTTTCTATCACTACTGTTATCAGGAGGTTTCTATCACCACACTACCGTTATCAGGAGGTTTCTATCACTATCACTACTGTTATCAGGAGGTTTCTATCACCACACTACTGTTATCAGGAGGTTTCCATCACTACACTACTGTTATCAGGAGGTTTCTATCACTACACTACTGTTATCAGGAGGTTTCTATCACTACACTACCGTTATCAGGAGGTTTCTATCACTACACTACCGTTATCAGGAGGTTTCTATCACCACACTACTGTTATCAGGAGGTTTCTATCACCACACTACTGTTATCAGGAGGTTTCTATCACTACTGTTATCAGGAGGTTTCTATCACTACACTACCGTTATCAGGAGGTTTCTATCACTACACTACTGTTATCAGGAGGTTTCTATCACCACACTACTGTTATCAGGAGGTTTCTATCACCACACTACTGTTATCAGGAGGTTTCTATCACTACACTACTGTTATCAGGAGGTTTCTATCACCACACTACTGTTATCAGGAGGTTTCTATCACTACTGTTATCAGGAGGTTTCTATCACTACACTACCGTTATCAGGAGGTTTCTATCACTACACTACTGTTATCAGGAGGTTTCTATCACTACACTACTGTTATCAGGAGGTTTCTATCACCACACTACTGTTATCAGGAGGTTTCTATCACTACACTACTGTTATCAGGAGGTTTCTATCACTACACTACTGTTATCAGGAGGTTTCTATCACTACACTACTGTTATCAGGAGGTTTCTATCACTACACTACCGTTATCAGGAGGTTTCTATCACCACACTACTGTTATCAGGAGGTTTCTATCACTACTGTTATCAGGAGGTTTCTATCACTACTGTTATCAGGAGGTTTCTATCACCACACTACTGTTATCAGGAGGTTTCTATCACTACTGTTATCAGGAGGTTTCTATCACCACACTACTGTTATCAGGAGGTTTCTATCACTACACTACTGTTATCGGGAGGTTTCTATCACCACACTACTGTTATCAGGAGGTTTCTATCACTACACTACTGTTATCAGGAGGTTTCTATCACTACACTACTGTTATCAGGAGGTTTCTATCACCACACTACTGTTATCAGGAGGTTTCTATCACTAAACTACTGTTAATCAGGAGGTTTCTATCAGGAGGTTTCTATCACTACACTACTGTTAATCAGGAGGTTTCTATCAGGAGGTTTCTATCACTACACTACTGTTAATCAGGAGGTTTCTATCAGGGGGTTTATATCACTACACTACTGTTATCAGGAGGTTTCTATCACTACACTACTGTTATCAGGAGGTTTCTATCACCACACTACTGTTATCAGGAGGTTTCTATCACTACACCATTGTTATCAGGAGGTTTCTATCACTACACTACTGTTATCAGGAGGTTTCTATCACTACACTACTGTTATCAGGAGGTTTCTATCACTACACTACTGTTATCATGAGGTTTCTATCACTACACTACTGTTATCAGGAGGTTTCTATCACTACACTACTGTTATCAGGAGGTTTCTATCACCACACTACTGTTATCAGGAGGTTTCTATCACCACACTACTGTTATCAGGAGGTTTCTATCACTACTGTTATCAGGAGGTTTCTATCACCACACTACTGTTATCAGGAGGTTTCTATCACTACACTACTGTTATCAGGAGGTTTCTATCACCACACTACTGTTATCAGGAGGTTTCTATCACTACACTACTGTTATCAGGAGGTTTCTATCACTACTGTTATCAGGAGGTTTCTATCACTACACTACTGTTATCAGGAGGTTTCTATCACCACACTACCGTTATCAGGAGGTTTCTATCACCACACTACTGTTATCAGGAGGTTTCTATCACTACACTACTGTTATCAGGAGGTTTCTATCACTACTGTTATCAGGAGGTTTCTATCACTACACTACTGTTATCAAGAGGTTTCTATCACTACTGTTATCAGGAGGTTTCTATTATCAGGAGGTTTCTATCACTACTGTTATCAGGAGGTTTCTATCACTACACTACTGTTATCAGGAGGTTTCTATCACTATCACTACTGTTATCAGGAGGTTTCTATCACCACACTACTGTTATCAGGAGGTTTCTATCACTACACTACTGTTATCAGGAGGTTTCTATCACTACACTACTGTTATCAGGAGGTTTCTATCACTACTGTTATCAGGAGGTTTCTATCACTACACTACTGTTATCAGGAGGTTTCTATCACCACACTACCGTTATCAGGAGGTTTCTATCACCACACTACTGTTATCAGGAGGTTTCTATCACTACACTACTGTTATCAGGAGGTTTCTATCACTACACTACCGTTATCAGGAGGTTTCTATCACCACACTACTGTTATCAGGAGGTTTCTATCACTACTGTTATCAAGAGGTTTCTATCACTACTGTTATCAGGAGGTTTCTATTATCAGGAGGTTTCTATCACCACACTACTGTTATCAGGAGGTTTCTATCACTACTGTTATCAGGAGGTTTCTATCACTACACTACTGTTATCAGGAGGTTTCTATCACTACTGTTATCAAGAGGTTTCTATCACTACTGTTATCAGGAGGTTTCTATTATCAGGAGGTTTCTATCACCACACTACTGTTATCAGGAGGTTTCTATCACTACTGTTATCAGGAGGTTTCTATCACTACACTACCGTTATCAGGAGGTTTCTATCACCACACTACTGTTATCAGGAGGTTTCTATCACTACACTACTGTTATCAGGAGGTTTCTATCACTACTGTTATCAAGAGGTTTCTATCACTACTGTTATCAGGAGGTTTCTATTATCAGGAGGTTTCTATCACCACACTACTGTTATCAGGAGGTTTCTATCACTACACTACTGTTATCAGGAGGTTTCTATCACTACTGTTATCAAGAGGTTTCTATCACTACTGTTATCAGGAGGTTTCTATTATCAGGAGGTTTCTATCACTACTGTTATCAGGAGGTTTCTATCACTACACTACTGTTATCAGGAGGTTTCTATCACTATCACTACTGTTATCAGGAGGTTTCTATCACCACACTACTGTTATCAGGAGGTTTCTATCACCACACTACCGTTATCAGGAGGTTTCTATCACTATCACTACTGTTATCAGGAGGTTTCTATCACTATCACTACTGTTATCAGGAGGTTTCTATCACCACACTACTGTTATCAGGAGGTTTCTATCACCACACTACTGTTATCAGGAGGTTTCTATCACCACGCTACTGTTATCAGGAGGTTTCTATCACCACACTACTGTTATCAGGAGGTTTCTATCACTACACTACTGTTATCAGGAGGTTTCTATCACTACTGTTATCAGGAGGTTTCTATCACTACACTACTGTTATCAGGAGGTTTCTATCACTACACTACCGTTATCAGGAGGTTTCTATCACTACACTACTGTTATCAGGAGGTTTCTATCACTACACTACTGTTATCAGGAGGTTTCTCACTACTGTTATCAGGAGGTTTCTATCACCACGCTACTGTTATCAGGAGGTTTCTATCACCACACTACTGTTATCAGGAGGTTTCTATCACTACACTACTGTTATCAGGAGGTTTCTATCACTACACTACTGTTATCAGGGGGTTTATATCACTACACTACTGTTATCAGGAGGTTTCTATCACTACACTACTGTTATCAGGAGGTTTCTATCACTACTGTTATCAGGAGGTTTCTATCACTACACTACTGTTATCAGGGGGTTTATATCACTACACTACTGTTATCAGGAGGTTTCTATCACTACACTACTGTTATCAGGAGGTTTCTATCACTACACTACTGTTATCAGGAGGTTTCTATCACTACACTACTGTTATCAGGAGGTTTCTATCACTACACTACTGTTATCAGGAGGTTTCTATCACTACACTACTGTTATCAGGAGGTTTCTATCACCACACTACTGTTATCAGGAGGTTTCTATCACTACACTACTGTTATCAGGAGGTTTCTATCACCACGCTACCTTCATATACACAGAGGCGGCCGGTGTGTGTGTGTGTGTGTGTGTGTGTGTGTGTGTGTGTGTGTGTGTGTGTGTGTGTGTGTGTGTGTGTGTGTGTGTGTGTGTGTGTGTGTGTGTGTGTGTGTGTGTGTGTGTGTGTGTCTGTGTCCAAGCTTACAGTAGTGTGTGTGCGTGCATGCATGTGTTCGGGGGTGACCTGCTCTGACCAAAAAACCCTTGACTAATAGTGTGTTGAGACTGTGTTACGGTCCAGGTCGGGTCAGCCAATATCTGCCAGACTTCCTGTGCTGCTGAACTGGGCCGTGTGTGAGCCTCTCACTGCTTCCTGCCGCATGGAATTCTGGGAGCTCTTGGGATATGACTGCAGCCTTCCCGTTGACAGACGTCCAGAGGGAGAGACCAGGTTCAGCCGCCGTTCGATCCTTAACTCTCCCAAATGAATTTAATCATTTTGAAAAATGATAAAAACTTAATGTTTACCAAAGACATGTTACTTTGCTATCTGTTACTATGTAGAGGCTCTATCATCTTTCCCATTAGCGACAGACACATCTCTTCCTACCTACAGTCCAGAATAGGCTAAGAGTGGTAAAACTAGGACAGTGGGACTGACCACCTACCAGTGACATACAAGTAACTGCCAAAATAATGGAAACACTTCGAGTAAATGAGGGATAACGAAGTATAATGAACTCAGGTGCTTCCACACAGGTGTGGTTTCTGAGTTAATTTCAGCAATTAACATCCCATCATGCTTAGGGTCATGTATAAACTGCCCAGTTGCCAGTTATCATGTCTACCATGTCTAGAAGAGATGTCAGTGACCTTGAAAGAGGTTTCTCAAAGGAACATAGGGTTTAAAGGGTGTGTGTGTTTAAGTTATGAAGCCTGTAAGAATCTTTGATAGCATAGTGGTGCTCATGCTGATCTGTGCGTGTTGGTGTTTGATTATCCTTTATTTAACCTTTATATATATTTATATATTTATTTATATATATAACTAGGCAAGTCAGTTAAGAACAAATTCGGCCTACCCCGGCAAAACCCGGACAACGCTGGGACAATTGTGCGCCGCCCTATGGGACTCCCAATCACGGCCGGTTGTGATACAGCCTGGAATTAAACCAGGGTCTGTAGTGACGCCTCTAGCGCTGAGATGCAGTGCTTTAGACCGCTGCGCCACTCGGGTTATAGGGTTAGGGAAAATATTCATTGGAATGGTAATCCAGTGCTTGGTCCCCACATGGACAGTAAAACAAACATATGTGTGTCTCAGTCACCAGAACTCAACCCAAATAAACACAAGATTCTGGAGCGGTGCCTAAAACAGCGTTTTCCACCACCTTCAACAAAACACAGAATTATGGAAATTATTGTGGAAGAACACACAGGCTCGTGGTGCCCAACACCCTTTTAAGACCCTTTATGTTGGTGTTTCCTTTATTTTGGCAGTTACATGTACATTGTCCATACATTGAACTTTATCGGGGTGGATTTCACTGCTCTTAATGGGGTGCCACTGAATTTCCTCTTCCTTACCAGGCCCTAAAAAACCTTTTTAACCTTTTTAAGGTCTTAAGGAAACCTGTCTGTAAGAATGTTAAAATGTCACTTAACAAATCAATCCCCCCATTTGCATGTGTGTGATCGAACACACATGTCCAGTGCAGGCAGAGTGACAGCCCTATTGATTACAACTAGATTAGGGCGGACATTCATCAGGCTTATGCACTCCTACACTCCTCACAACACAATGGGCAGAGTCAAATCAGATACCCACACTGTATATAGACAGAATATTCAACAGCTCAGATCCCAGCTAAGAACCCCCCCCCCCTTCCAGATTCCAGCTAAGTAACACTACCAGATCAAACAATCAGTCCACAACTTACAGAAATCCCCATGATACCCATATAATATTTCCACCCCCAACCTCAAAAGTTTCAAAAGAATAATAACTCTCTCTCTCTCCCTCCCCCTCTTTCTCATCCCTTCCTTTCCAGGCATCTTCTGCTCCCTTTCATCTGGGGTTTGGTTTTGCTGTGTTTGACGGGTATCTGATTAAAGGACCTATAAAGGACCTAGTATCTGATTAAAGGACCTATAAAGGACCTAGTATCTGATTAAAGGACAGTAGCCGAGGAGCCCGACGTCAGTTTGCAGCAGGTATGTGAATAAGGGAAATGGAATGTTAGCTTCCACGGCTGCTGCCTCCTTGGCTCTCATTCCTTACATCATGCCCCAGTTCCCCTCTCCCGTCCTGGGGGCCCAGGCTCTGAGCTCTGCCTCCTTGGCTCTCATTCCTTACATCATGCCCCAGTTCCCCTCTACCGTCCTGGGGGTCCAGGCTCTGAGCTCTGCCTCCTTGGCTCTCATTCCTTACGTCATGCCCCAGTTCCCCTCTCCCGTCCTGGGGGCCCAGGCTCTGAGCTCTGCCTCCTTGGCTCTCATTCCTTACATCATGCCCCAGTTCCCCTCTCCCGTCCTGGGGGCCCAGGCTCTGAGCTCTGCCTCCTTGGCTCTCATTCTTTACGTCATGCCCCAGTTCCCCTCTCTCGTCCTGGGGGCCCAGGCTCTGAGCTCTGCCTCCTTGGCTCTCATTCCTTACATCATGCCCCAGTTCCCCTCTCCCGTCCTGGGGGCCCAGGCTCTGAGCTCTGCCTCCTTGGCTCTCATTCCTTACATCATGCCCCAGTTCCCCTCTCCCGTCCTGGGGGCCCAGGCTCTGAGCTCTGCCTCCTTGGCTCTCATTCCTTACATCATGCCCCAGTTCCCCTCTCCCGTCCTGGGGGCCCAGGCTCTGAGCTCTGCCTCCTTGGCTCTCATTCTTTATGTCATGCCCCAGTTCCCCTCTCCCGTCCTGGGGGCCCAGGCTCTGAGCTCTGCCTCCTTGGCTCTCATTCTTTATGTCATGCCCCAGTTCCCCTCTCTCATCCTGGGGGCCCAGACAGGCACGCGCCCCCGTGCACACACACACACACCTTTTTCCTCTGTCTCTCCCTCACGCCTCAATCACGCAGCTTACAACCCTGAGACTTCTAGGTACAGATCATCAGGCAGACACACATACTGTAATGCTGCACTGAGTGGAACCTGACACACAGACACACACACACACACGTCTCGCTGGTCTAAGTGGAACCCGAGACGAGACAGCAGGGTGAATATCCTGCTCGGCCGGTGACGAGAAGCAGAGTGAGCTGTGATTGTGTAAAATCTCCCCAAAACAAACATGTCACACAGTATTTGGAAGGGACCTGGAGGGAGGCCTGGCATGTACTGTACTGTAGACTGTAGACTGTGGGTCTAAAGTGGTATGTATGATTCATGGTTAAGAGCAGGCAGTGGGAAAGTGCTATGGTTCTGATTCAATTAACCAATGCAATGAAGCTTTGACATGGCCCACACAGACGTCAACTCTGGGACACACCAATTGTGTGTGACAGCCTACTTCATCAGTTCCCAACTTCCATATGAAGAAAAAAAACGACTAGCGCCCTCTAAAAGACGGCGAAATCCTGACGAAGATTAACTCAAGACTACCTGGGACTACCCAACCGTGTTTCAGTTTCACAAGCAAACACATCCAACCAATCACAGCTCCAGGTTGAGGGTCAAACTCAGCAGGAAGAGCAGATGATGAGTAAAACGATTCATCAACAGAACAAAAGCTCCAGTTCCGAGACGAGCATCATTCACCTAGAATAAGGCCAACAAGCTAACAAACACATCACCACTGTTAGCATCTACAGTAAGTATGTGAGTAACAGATGAATAAAAGCTCAGTAAACACTCCAGGCGTATCCCAGGGACAGACATACATGTACAGTACCATTAGTTGGAGTTAGTTGCAGAAAGTATTGGATGGGGAATTGTTTGGATGGCTGTTGGGAGAGACAGAGAACTGAGAATGAGGCTGTCTCAAATGACTGTGGAACAGACTGGAGTGTTTAGTTCGGGGGTCTGACAGTCACGTTCCGTGTCCACTCAGAGTGCTCTGTTTCTGGGTAACGTAGTTGATGTGTTGGGTTACAGATTGAAGTTGCTTAGATGATTAAAATATATTATGGAGGTGAGTAACTTGTACTCAAAAGCCCCTTTATGTCTGCCGGAGGGGTTCATTCATTCAGGTGAACGACACGTGGGTGAGCGGACCACGTAATAATAAATATATATAGAATAAAGAGAGGAGCACTTACTGTACTGTTAGTATGCGTTTTGGTGGTGGAAGTATAAACGACGTCACACGGACATCTAAAGTGCTGGATGTTATTATTATTTTTAAATCAGTAAATGGTGAAAAGAGAATCCGTACACTCCAACTAACAAATCTGAAAAGGTATGTTATTTGGGCCTTCCCAAAAACAGAAGCCCCAGGCTAGATTTGAAGTTCTAGCCCAATCTAAAGCCTCTTGAGCTGGGATAGCTTTTACACTTAATGGTTCAGAGTCCTACAGGACGTGCCATTGAATAGACTAAAGGATAGAGAGAGTAAAGAGAGCCGACTGTATGAACGGAAGAACCACTACCGGATGTCCATTACCGACAAACAGCTGTGTTCACTTCACATGGAAAATAAACCTTCAAGTTAAATATACAGAGAGACTTCCAGGGCACATAACCAATGATCAATGCTATCAATATATTTACACAGTGAATAAAATAAATCTAAACAAATCAACAAATTTGATCCAGCAGAGATTGGGACACTGGAAGAATAAAATAATCATAATTATGACCGATTTAAGATTTTCATGCAGATTTCATATGGAATTATTATTATTCCCATTTTCTCAGTTGACTTTCCTCCATCGAATCTCACTAGCGGTTTATCATGTGCAACTAGAGATGAAGCATTGCACCTTTAAACATGACTTCTGTTAAGCTGTTCCAGTGTTATAAAGTTGTGATGACCTTCCACATCAGGCAGGAAGGTGGTTTGTGATGAGAAAACGAGATGAGCTGAGCTGAGATGAGAGCATAGTAAGCAGAGTGAATAGAGATGACTGGGGGATTGATGTCTGTAGAGGAGGAAGGGGAGCTGATATTGAGGGTCATTGAGCCCTGTGTGATGGATGACCTAAACTTGACATCCTTGTCAAACGCCACGTCTTTGAAATGCAGACCTGAGTGTAGATGAGGGTCAGTGTGTGTGTATGTGTGTGTGTGTGGGGGGGAGGGGGCACACATTAATTCCTGCATGCTTGACCGGACACCTAGGCTAGGGACGTAGCGGGGTAAAGATGCCACCTGTCCCACAATCCACCTCAAACACCCAGAGAGAGAGAGAGAGAGAGAGAGAGAGGAAGAGATGGAGTATTAGTGAGGGTAATGAGGGAGAGGGAGAGGGAGAGAAGAGAAAGAAAGCCTCTGCAGTGCTGCAGAAAAGCCTCCTGCCAGGCCATGCATGGGCTAAGAGAGAGAGAGAGAGAGAGAGAGATAGATAGATAGAGAGATGATTGGAGAGAGAGAGAGATAGAGAGACACAGAGAGAGATAGAGAGACACAGAGAGAGAGATAGAGAGACACAGAGAGAGAGAGAGAGAGAGAGAGAGAGAGAGAGAGATGATGGGAGAGAGAGAGATGATTGGAGAGAGAGAGAGATGATAGAGAGACCGAGAGAGAGAGACCGAGAGAGAGACAGAGAGAGACCGAGAGAGAGACAGAGAGAGACAGAGAGAGACACAGAGAGACAGAGAGAGACAGAGAGAGACAGAAAGAGACAGAAAGAGACAGAGAGAGACAGAGAGAGAGAGAGAGAGAGAGAGAGCCAGAGAGAGAGAGACACAGAGAGAGAGAGCCAGAGAGAGAGAGCCAGAGAGAGAGCCAGAGAGAGAGAGAGCCAGAGAGAGAGCCAGAGAGAGAGCCAGAGAGAGAGAGCCAGAGAGAGAGAGCCAGAGAGAGAGCCAGAGAGAGAGAGCCAGAGAGAGAGAGCCAGAGAGAGAGCAGAGAGAGAGAGAGAGAGAGAGAGAGAGAGAGAGAGAGAGAGAGAGAGAGAGAGAGAGAGAGAGAGAGAGAGAGACAGAGAGAGAGAGAGAGAGAGAGAGAGAGAGAGAGAGAGAGAGGATGGGAGAGAGATAGATAGATGATGGGAAAGAGAGAGATAGATAGAGGATGGGAGAGAGAGAGATGATGAGAGAGAAACAGAGAGGATGGGAGAGAGAGAGATAGATAGAGAGGATGGGAGAGAGAGAGATAGATAGATAGGATGGGAGAGAGAGAGAGAGGATGGGGAGAGAGAGAGAGAGAGGAAGCAAGAGGAAGAGAGACAGCATTAGCGAGTGAGTGTGTCAGCGGCCATAGATCATGCCATTTCTCAGGCTCCCTCAGCCTCCTCCATTACATCATTGAAGAGGAGGAGGAGAGAGCAGGAGAAGGAGGGGTTAGAGCTCGTAAAACACAGAGCACACAGTAAACATGTCTGCCCTCGCATATGACAATACCCCTTCAGAGAGCGCTGGCTGACGTTGACCAGACGCTGTAGCTCGTTCCCACCCTGCCGCAGGCCCTGTAATGTTATACTGTAGCCTCACAGACTCCCATGCCGGTTGGATGGATCAGCGCTAAGCTAGGCTAATGCTACGTTAG
>NC_068436.1:13560458-13590458 GCF_023373465.1 Oncorhynchus keta | reverse complement strand
TGAGGGTCATGAATCTTGGAGCTGTATAAGTCAGGGTCAATCAAGGAGCCGTGTTTAGACGGGTGGAGGGTTGGGATGTAGAGCGGTGGTGGTGGAGGGTTGGGATGTAGAGGGGTGGTGGTGGAGGGTTGGGATGTTGAGGGGTGGTGGTGGAGGGTTGGGATGTAGAGGGGTGGTGGTGGAGGGTTGGGATGTAGAGGGGTGGTGGTGGAGGGTTGGGATGTTGAGGGGTGGTGGTGGAGGGTTGGGATGTAGAGGGGTGGTGGTGGAGGGTTGGGATGTAGAGGGGTGGTGGTGGAGGGTTGGGATGTAGAGGGGTGGTGGTGGAGGGTTGGGATGTAGAGGGGTGGTGGTGGAGGGTTGGGATGTAGAGGGGTGGTGGTGGAGGGTTGGGATGTAGAGGGGTGGTGATGGAGGGTTGGGATGTTGAGGGGTGGTGGTGGAGGGTTGGGATGTAGAGGGGTGGTGGTGGAGGGTTGGGATGTAGAGGGGTGGTGGTGGAGGGTTGGGATGTAGAGGGGTGGTGGTGGAGGGTTGGGATGTAGAGGGGTGGTGGTGGAGGGTTGGGATGTAGAGGGGTGGTGGTGGAGGGTTGGGATGTTGAGGGGTGGTGGTGGAGGGTTGGGATGTAGAGGGGTGGTGGTGGAGGGTTGGGATGTAGAGGGGTGGTGGTGGAGGGTTGGGATGTAGAGGGGTGGTGGTGGAGGGTTGGGATGTAGAGGGGTGGTGGTGGAGGGTTGGGATGTAGAGGGGTGGTGGTGGAGGGTTGGGATGTTGAGGGGTGGTGGTGGAGGGTTGGGATGTAGAGGGGTGGTGGTGGAGGGTTGGGATGTTGAGGGGTGGTGGTGGAGGGTTGGGATGTAGAGGGGTGGTGGTGGAGGGTTGGGATGTAGAGGGGTGGTGGTGGAGGGTTGGGGTGTAGAATACCCCAAAATAAATGGCACTAGAACACATCGTGTTCTCCTTTACTCAATGTAAAATAAATGAGGCCTACATCTTCACATATGGAAACTAATACAGGCTAATTTCACAAACAAAAACTCACACACTACAAAAACATTGCACAAGCTGTAGACTACCACTCTCTCTCTCCCTGATGCAAAATGGAAAAACAACCTGCCATTTTACGTGTCGCTACAATCCTCTACCGTGTGGAGGTTTTAATGGCGTTCCCAGATTGGGCTTTAATTAGCTGTTAATCATCTTTGGTGCTTAACGAGTGGAGCAGCTCTGGCACTCAGAGTCTTCCTCTCTCCCCCTCTCTCCTCTCTCTCTCCCTCCCTCCCTCTCTCTCTCCCCCCGTTACTGGTGTTGCTGGGCCATTAGGAGCAGACGACAAGCTAAAAGAGCCAAACAGACCCATTAACTCTCCCCCTCTCATCTCAGACTCTCTTTCTCAACCCCTCACTGCTCATCTCGTTCTCCCTCTCCCCCTCTCTCTCTCATAATGTCACAGGAGCCAGCTGAACCCTCTAATGCCAGCTATCAGTCATGAGGGGAAACCCGCCCCCCGATCCCACCTCTCCCTCCATCCCCTTCCCCAGGGTGACGGGACTAACTTCCTCTAATGGTGTCAGTATGTGAGGAGGACGTGTTCTCTAGAATGAGAGGGTTAATGCCCAGGAGCGTTCCAGACACTCCATGTTCATTACAGATCAAACTAACCTGCGTTCCGTTCTCTTTCGCTGGACATTCTCCATCTCATACGAGTTGTAATTGATCTTGACACAGCGACGTGTTTCGGCGACAATGTCAATGTCCTCCCTCCGTTCTTTCTACCACCGTAAAGGGAAGCCTGCTGTGACATCCAGCTTACACACAGTCTTAAATAGGGCGCATTGAAATAACATTTAGCAAGACGGAGAACAATATCTCTCGTCGTTCTCCTGAGGGAGAGTCTGTCTCAGTAGCCCCAGGTGTGTCGGCCTGTCAGATATTCCATAACAGCTGGGGAGCGGGGGCTGTTCTAGACACCACAGACACACTGCTGACAGCTCTGTCCCTGCGGGCAATAATATCTGTTCCGTCACCATACGACGTCCCACTGGAACACATCGACTAAAGGAACTTCTGTTCCTACTGAAGTGTTATTCATGGGAAATGCATGAAGACGTCCAGACAAAACATGTGAACACAGATAGTTTCAACAGATCATTGAAACACGGCTCTTCATCTATGCAGATTACATTCTTTTTAACATTTTTATAATGACAGCAGCTGATACTATAAATTGGTGAATTTGAACGTAACAAAGATGAGTACACAAATACCAATGAAACGTAACTATTGTTTGATCTACTTCCATTGTGTGCTTCTCTCACAAAGCCAGGCACCCTGACATCCTGTTTGTATTGGGAGCATCTCAACGCCTCCTCTCTGCCCACCTGTCCTCTAATCTCGCTGCCGAGCTGCTCTGCTCTGCAGGATGGATCGATGTCGGCAGGATTGGCACACGGTGGAGGAGAGAAACAAAGGGCTGGATCGATCTGCACTGTAATGGTGTGTGTGTGTGAGTCTGTTCTAGGTTGGACATAATTGCCTCGGTCCTGGAGGAGGACAGAGCACCATGGGAATTACAGCGAAGGGAAACTAGACCAGTACGGACACACAACAGTTGAATCACAGCAACAAACATAATTCATGACGCGCTCAGTGATACTCTGTGGAAGAGATCAGGAGATCCTGCTTAGCGGTCAGGAGATCCTGCTTAGCGGTCAGGAGATCCTGCTTAGCGGTAAGGCGGCCCGCTAAGACGTGATAAGGACATTTGAGTTCCATGTGAAGAAGCCGCCACTGAATCCCCCACCGCTGCAGTCAGACAGTGTCACAGAGCAGTCCACCTTACAGCGCTGGGGGTTAACGGCAGTCAAACTGTCAGCCAGCCAAATGCTGCCCTGGCCGCTAATTAGCTGTAGGCTCCAGTGGTCCGACTACCTACTGTAACATCTGCAGTAACAGCCTGCTCTATAGATCATCTGTCCACTAGGCAGGCAGGCAGGCAGGCAGGCAGGCAGGCAGGCAGGCAGGCAGGCAGGCAGGCAGAACACACACTGCTGTAGCAGTACTATGTCCAACTGTCTAACCACCACACAGCCAAGCCATCTGACTGGGGATAACACGCCCAGCTGGAAGGAAATGTGTGTGTGTACATGCCTATGTGTGTGTGTGTGTGTCAGACAAAGGTCTGTCCATCTGAGAGTGTGTGGCAATGAGGCTATGTGCATGTGTGTGAGTACATTGACGATAGCAATCTGTGTATGCGTGTCTGAGTGCTTACCGACCCCCCCCATCTCTGTTGCGTTGGCGTGTCACACCTTAGGTTGTGTGATTAATGACGTGGGCTGAGTCCCATCAGCGTCCTGACTAACACGACCACACAGAGCACAGCCTGATCACCACAGCCTGATCACCACAGCCTGATCACCACAGCCTTCCCTGCTGCCTCATCAGCCACTCATTATTACCACTGGGCAGAGACTGGAGAGAGGTGGGAAGTGTCTAGGTCCTAAAAGACATGCCAGGAGTAGCATCATCAAACTATGTGGCAGGGCAGGACATAGCTCCATGGTTATTAGCTCTGCACTATGTCTCTGGGAGAGCATCTCAAGGGTCAGGGGTGGTTTATGTGAATCCTTGTTTCGGAAAGGAGAGAGAGAGGGGAGGAAGCCATTAGACTGTTTGAGACAGTATTATTTTACAATCTTCAACGCAGTGGTTTAAACAGAGGTGACAAACAGTTTGAGCATGACACCAGAAAAACATGGAGCTTTTTGACCTTCTGGAACATCTGAAATGGGAGAGAGGAGGAATCTAATCTGGAGCACAATCTCTGCTGCTTGTGTGTAAGAGGACACTTCAGTCACTGTGGTGCTATAAAACTACGACAGTAATTCTGAGAACAACTAAATATACACAGGTCTGGTGTGCTTGGGGACAGGAGGGAGAGATCAGAAACAGGACACTACACCATCCTCCTCAATAACTCCTTGGCCATGTGAGATTGCCAGCAGAGTCATCAAAGACAAAGCAGAGTCATGTCAGAGGAGCAGGAGGCTCAGGTAACAGGAAGGGACCGGAGCTGGACAGGAAAAAACACTGTCTCTTTTCATTAGCATTTCCTGCTAAGCTAGCCTAGCGTCGAGGAGGGGTAGGGATCTGACAGGGCTTCAGAGGAGTGGTTTGATGACATGTGAGGAAGAGGACTGCTGTGTGTGTGTGTGTGTGTGTGTGTGTGTGTGTGTGTGTGTGTGTGTGTGTGTGTGTGTGTGTGTGTGTGTGTGTGTGTGTGTGTGTGTGTGTGTGTGTGTGTGTGTGTGTGTGTGTGTGTGTGTGTGTGTGTGTGTGTGTGTGTGTGTAACTGCATATGTGTGTGTGTGTGCGTGTGCGTGTGCGACGTACCAGTCTGTTGATGCGTACAAACTCCTCGGGGGTCTTGGCCCAGGGCGGCAGCTCCACGTCAGACACCACAGTCCCATCCTCCATCACCCCCAGGCTGTAGTTGTTGGCGTTTACAAACATCTCAGGGAGGTAGTAGAACTCTGGGGTCAACTCCTGGACAGACAGACAGACAGACATTAACACTGTAGAGCCAACCTGAACCGTCCCTTCACTATGTTATGTCATGTTCATGTACTGATAGTGGATAGTCAATAAATCAACCCTTTTAGTTAGGGAGAACAGTATCACAGTAAGCCATTTCATCATTCGAATAACACTGACAAGATGCTCTGTGATACAGCCTCAGTGTGTGGGACACTACATTAGAATGTGACTACTGAGGACCCACATCATGACAGCCATATATTATATATATTATATTATATATATTAGCCAGGTAGAAAGAACAGGGGACTGTGACCTTCAGAGTGAGAAGCTACAGTTTAGAGGGAGAGTTCATTAACAGAAAGAAAGAGAGAGAAGACACGGTGTAAAGTACATTTATAACGCATGTGGATGTGTGTGTGTGTGTGTGTGTGTGTGTGTGTGTGTGTGTGTGTGTGTGTGTGTGTGTGTGTGTGTGTGTGTGTGTGTGTGTGTGAAGGTCCTTTAATCTGGGACTGCCACTGTCGTCCCTCAGACAGCTAGTCAGACGCTAGTCGCAACACTTGAGCTGTGCCATTACTCATGGAAATTACATTTCAGACTTCTCATCTGCTGCCTGCTACCACGCTGCAAGCAGGCAGGCCGATAAAAGGCTTCAAAACCTAGCGCGTGTGTGTGTGTGTGTGTGTGTGTGTGTGTGTGTGTGTGTGTGTGTGTGCGCGTGCGCGCTGGGGTTTCCACGCTTTTGAAAGGGGGGTTGTCTGTAATCGTAGAGCGCCAAACAGAATATATGATGTTCTATTTTCTATGCTTCTCAAAGGATTTTCTGAAGGATTAGAAGGAGCGACAGGTCACAGAACTCACCAGAATGTGATTGTGTGTCTGTGCAGTTGGACACTTCGTTATGGAATTATGACATTTCACGATGGGCCCCAAAAAAACATCAACGTTCGTGTAAACTGAAGAGCTCGATTGTTAAGACCTTGAGGATATAAACTTTAAACCCGGCTTCATTTCTAACAAACCATAGCTCAGCCTCAATGTGTATGAAATGCCTTCATATACAGAAAGACACAAACGTTTAGATTATGGGGCAAACCAAAACATATCGTGATAAATCTTTGCCATCCCGCAAACAGAAATAAAACACTAACGTCGTTAGGAGTGTGTGTGGGCACGTGGAACTAACTGGTAATAAAACACTAACGTCGTTAGGAGTGTGTGTGGGCACGTGGAACTAACTGGCAAGACTGGACAATGTAAGCGCGTGTTGAATTAACCCACTTCCCGGGCGCCTCCTGATACGTACAACAAACAATAGCACGACACCCAATGTAAATCCTGTGTTTAATCAGTACATCTACCCCTCGTGATATACTGAACCTACCCATCAACATAACAAGTGTCAAACATGAACTACGGCCATATTCCACAGCAGGGAACTGAACCATGGATTTACGTATGGAGCGAGCACTCATATTTCAACATGATACAGCCACAGCCAGTATATAAACAGAGCACCGCAAGTATGAAGACAAGGCACAACACAAGTGTAACTCTTCATTTGATTCCACAATAAAACAATAGCTAATGAGTGACTAACTCCATATAAAATAACCTGTTAATAAAGCGTTGAGGAGCAGTTGTCTTGTAACGTGTCCTGGGTCGTGTTCAGTTGGCACAAAACGTAGAGTGAGACGGGGAGGTACTACTTGTCTGAAACGGAACTTGTCCAATAAGGAACACTTGGGATTTTTTTCAGTTGCAAAATGTTTTTGCTACAGTGTGTGTAACCCTAACCTTAATGAACACAACCCAGTTCTGTCTGACTAGAGCTGAACCAGTGAACCGTCTCCTAGGTCGTGTTCAGTTGCCACAAAACGTACAAAACGGAGTGCCAAGGTTTTGCTACGGTAGGACTTAATGAACAAGACCCTGAACTGTTTGACAGAACACATTATGACTGGGCCTGCTGACTGGTCACTGTCCCGATGGACAGAGAGAGAGAGAGACAGAATGACATTCTGACATCAGGGATGACCAGACCAGAGTCAACACCCATCGGTCATGTCCTCGTCTCCCTGTGACATGGCTGTGTGTGACAACCTGACATGCAAATACATACTGGCAAAGAGGCTACAGGTAGGAGCTGGGAACTGGTCAGCGCATGTGATCAGATGTTCTGTAAGGGCTGCACGCATGTACGCACATGTACGCACGCACACAACAACACACACAGAATCCCTGGAAGGCTGTCTATCAATCAAGCTCAGACCTGAGAGCAGTCCTCACTGCGTCCAACAGGACGGAGACAAATACACGATTAGACAGGAAGCTAGTGAGTTCACTTCCTCTAGATGTGTTGTGTGGGTGGTAACTCGAGACATGGGGCGGTAGCTAGCCGGAGAGATACCCTGTGTCAGTCCATAACCACATATCCAAACCTACAGATGGACCGGAGGGGAGCTCAGTCAGGAGAGAAAGAACCAAGCACATGTTCTGTCATCACAACCAATCCATGTCATACAACCATGAAAGCTTCAGAGACTACTGATCAAAGGTTCAAACTAATCCTTCTACCCTCCCCCCCCACTGCCCTGCCTCCTCCCCCCTCCTTCAGTCAACCTTGAATTGAACCTTTGGCCCATTGGGCCCCCTCTCCACTGGGCTTTGGGTCGATGGGAGGTCAGAACATTGGGCCCCCTCTCCACTGGGCTTTGGGTCGATGGCGGGTCAGAACATTGGGCCCCCTCTCCACTGGGTTTTGGGTCGATGGCGGGTCAGAACATTGGGCCCCCTCTCCACTGGGCTTTGGGTCGATGGCGGGTCAGAACATTGGGCCTCCTCTCCACTGGGCTTGGGTTTATGGCGGGTCAGACCATTAGGCCTCCTCTCCACTGGGCTTTGGGTCTATGGCGGGTCAGACCAATCCTCTGCTACAGTTTGGGTCTCTAAGGCCCCAACCCTCCTCTTTTAACAAGTGACCCACGCTCTTAAAACATTTATGAGTACAGGCAGCCATCTTGTTTCAAATGTAGACTTGGCCTGCTCTTTGGGCCTGGGTCGGGTGGAGTGGTGGCTGGGGGAGTTGGAAGGAGTTGACGGTTGATCGCGCTTCGCCTCCAATGATAAAACATATGGCTCGCATTACCGGTAACACTTGATTGCGAAAGCACAGGGAGAGAGAGAGAGAATCTAGTTTGGTCTCAGTCTAGACCTGTCACAGTGGATCAACCACAAGAGCCCCACTCTACATCAAAACACACAGGACCAGGCTCAACCCTGCACAGCTTCCATGTTGAGTTGAGTTTAGCTACGTCAAAATAACAGAACATTCTTTCCTCGCATGGATGATCTCATTCACCTTGTTAACATAGAAGAGTTACAAATGAGATGTATCAATTTAGCATGCTAAGTATACCATTTAGCTTTAGCTTCAGGACTATTGTAGGAAACTCTAAGAACCTTCTATTCTTTCTAAAGGGGGAAAAAGTCGTAGTTTGTTTTGTATCCCAGTGCATAAAGTGGTGATAACAGGTTAAAGACGCCAGTCCAGTCTGTCTGTAGCGTAGGAGAGACCGTGATGACCTCCGGCCACAATCCCCTGACCCCTCCTGACCTTTTGCCTTAGCCCAAAGGCATCGTTGTGTGTGTGTGTGTGTGCGTGTACTGTTGAAATGTACTGGGAGGGGGGGGGGCCTGGGGCCCCTGCAGTGACCTGTGACAGGACAGGATTGGGGATCACAGAGGCTGGCCTCTGACCACAGTAGAGCAGGGGCCACTGAACATAATGGAGGGACCGGGGCAGAGAGTGTAGCGGGGAGGCCCCCTGTATTTCCCCCACCTTGTTAAGAAGGGCCGGGGGGGTTGAAGGAGACCCCCGGCCCCCACCGCAGACTGGACAAATTTACACCAGGCCTCCCCGGGTCGACCCCATGGAAGCCAGAGGCCTCGTAAAATGGCCGACCTTCAGTTTGAGGTCAGGTTTTGTAGAGTGGAAAGGTTTTAGATGTGAGGAAGTGGATTGTTGTTTTTAGACCAGTGTGTTTGTTTGCTCATTAGATTAGCCACTTTCTCTCTCCGGTGATGAGAGAGAGAGAAGAGGGGCCTTTGGGAAGGCTTTAGGCAAATTCAATGAAAAGGGTGTAATTTGAACGTTGAATGTTTGTTTGGAATACGATTGGAAGATAATGTTGACATTTGACCCCCTAGCTTTGAAGAGCATATTGAGAACATATTCTTATTTATTATAAGCTAAATCTGATATCACTGTCAATAGATATCCATCAACGACAAACAAACTAACGTGTGTTTATTTCCACACAGAAAGACAATTTTATCAAAACACTTATCACAACAAAAAGGTAACCAGTCTTTAGAGACTAATGCCACCCTCTCCTCCTATCCAAGTATGTTCCCTGTCTCCTGGGGTCTAGACAGTAGTGGCCTCTCCTCCTATCCTAGTATGTTCCCTGTCTCCTGGGGTCTAGACAGTAGTGGCCTCTCCTCCTATCCTAGTATGTTCCCTGTCTCCTGGGGTCTAGACAGTAGTGGCCTCTCCTCCTATCCTAGTATGTTCCCTGTCTCCTGGGGTCTAGACAGTAGTGGCCTCTCCTCCTATCCTAGTATGTTCCCTGTCTCCTGGGGTCTAGACAGTAGTGGCCTCTCCTCCTATCCTAGTATGTTCCCTGTCTCCTGGGGTCTAGACAGTAGTGGCCTCTCCTCCTATCCTAGTATGTTCCCTGTCTCCTGGGGTCTAGACAGTAGTGGCCTCTCCTCCTATCCTAGTATGTTCCCTGTCTCCTGGGGTCTAGACAGTAGTGGCCTCTCCTCCTATCCTAGTATGTTCCCTGTCTCCTGGGGTCTAGACAGTAGTGGCCTCTCCTCCTATCCTAGTATGTTCCCTGTCTCCTGGGGTCTAGACAGTAGTGGCCTCTCCTCCTATCCTAGTATGTTCCCTGTCTCCTGGGGTCTAGAAGTATGTTCCCTGTCTGCTGGGGTCTAGACAGTAGTGGCCTCTCCTCTAGACTAGTGGCCTCTCCTAGTATGTTCCCTGTCTCCTGGGGTCTAGACAGTAGTGGCCTCTCCTCCTCTCCTAGTATGTTCCCTGTCTCCTGGGGTCTAGACAGTAGTGGCCTCTCCTCCTATCCTAGTATGTTCCCTGTCTCCTGGGGTCTAGACAGTAGTGGCCTCTCCTCCTATCCTAGTATGTTCCCTGTCTCCTGGGGTCTAGACAGTAGTGGCCTCTCCTCCTATCCTAGTATGTTCCCTGTCTCCTGGGGTCTAGACAGTAGTGGCCTCTCCTCCTATCCTAGTATGTTCCCTGTCTCCTGGGGTCTAGACAGTAGTGGCCTCTCCTCCTCTCCTAGTATGTTCCCTGTCTCCTGGGGTCTAGACAGTAGTGGCCTCTCCTCCTATCCTAGTATGTTCCCTGTCTGCTGGGGTTTGGACAGTAGTGGCCTCTCCTCCTATCCTAGTATGTTCCCTGTCTCCTGGGGTCTAGACAGTAGTGGCCTCTCCTCCTATCCTAGTATGTTCCCTGTCTCCTGGGGTCTGGACAGTAGTGGCCTCTCCTCCTATCCTAGTATGTTCCCTGTCTCCTGGGGTCTAGACAGTAGTGGCCTCTCCTCCTATCCTAGTATGTTCCCTGTCTCCTGGGGTCTAGACAGTAGTGGCCTCTCCTCCTATCCTAGTATGTTCCCTGTCTCCTGGGGTCTAGACAGTAGTGGCCTCTCCTCCTATCCTAGTATGTTCCCTGTCTCCTGGGGTCTGGACAGTAGTGGCCTCTCCTCCTATCCTAGTATGTTCCCTGTCTCCTGGGGTCTGGACAGTAGTGGCCTCTCCTCCTATCCTAGTATGTTCCCTGTCTCCTGGGGTCTGGACAGTAGTGGCCTCTCCTCCTATCCTAGTATGTTCCCTGTCTCCTGGGGTCTGGACAGTAGTGGCCTCTCCTCCTATCCTAGTATGTTCCCTGTCTCCTGGGGTCTGGACAGTAGTGGCCTCTCCTCCTATCCTAGTATGTTCCCTGTCTCCTGGGGTCTAGACAGTAGTGGCCTCTCCTGGTTCCCTGTCTCCTCTCCTAGTATGTTCCCTGTCTCCTGGGGTCTGGACAGTAGTGGCCTCTCCTCCTATCCTAGTATGTTACCTGTCTCCTGGGGTCTGGACAGTAGTGGCCTCTCCTAGTATGTTCCCTGTCTCCTGGGGTCTGGACAGTAGTGGCCTCTCCTCCTATCCTAGTATGTTCCCTGTCTCCTGGGGTCTAGACAGTAGTGGCCTCTCCTCCTATCCTAGTATGTTCCCTGTCTCCTGGGGTCTAGACAGTAGTGGCCTCTCCTCCTATCCTAGTATGTTCCCTGTCTCCTGGGGTCTGGACAGTAGTGGCCTCTCCTCCTATCCTAGTATGTTCCCTGTCTCCTGGGGTCTAGACAGTAGTGGCCTCTCCTCCTCTCCTAGTATGTTCCCTGTCTCCTGGGGTCTAGACAGTAGTGGCCTCTCCTCCTATCCTAGTATGTTCCCTGTCTCCTGGGGTCTAGACAGTAGTGGCCTCTCCTCCTCTCCTAGTATGTTCCCTGTCTCCTGGGGTCTAGACAGTAGTGGCCTCTCCTCCTATCCTAGTATGTTCCCTGTCTCCTGGGGTCTAGACAGTAGTGGCCTCTCCTCCTATCCTAGTATGTTCCCTGTCTCCTGGGGTCTAGACAGTAGTGGCCTCTCCTCCTATCCTAGTATGTTCCCTGTCTCCTGGGGTCTAGACAGTAGTGGCCTCTCCTCCTATCCTAGTATGTTCCCTGTCTCCTGGGGTCTAGACAGTAGTGGCCTCTCCTCCTATCCTAGTATGTTCCCTGTCTCCTGGGGTCTAGACAGTAGTGGCCTCTCCTCCTATCCTAGTATGTTCCCTGTCTCCTGGGGTCTGGACAGTAGTGGCCTCTCCTCCTATCCTAGTATGTTCCCTGTCTCCTGGGGTCTGGACAGTAGTGGCCTCTCCTAGTATGTTCCCTGTCTCCTGGGGTCTAGACAGTAGTGGCCTCTCCTCCTATCCTAGTATGTTCCCTGTCTCCTGGGGTCTAGACAGTAGTGGCCTCTCCTCCTATCCTAGTATGTTCCCTGTCTCCTGGGGTCTAGACAGTAGTGGCCTCTCCTCCTATCCTAGTATGTTCCCTGTCTCCTGGGGTCTGGACAGTAGTGGCCTCTCCTCCTATCCTAGTATGTTCCCTGTCTCCTGGGGTCTAGACAGTAGTGGCCTCTCCTCCTATCCTAGTATGTTCCCTGTCTCCTGGGGTCTAGACAGTAGTGGCCTCTCCTCCTATCCTAGTATGTTCCCTGTCTCCTGGGGTCTAGACAGTAGTGGCCTCTCCTCCTATCCTAGTATGTTCCCTGTCTCCTGGGGTCTAGACAGTAGTGGCCTCTCCTCCTATCCTAGTATGTTCCCTGTCTCCTGGGGTCTAGACAGTAGTGGCCTCTCCTCCTATCCTAGTATGTTCCCTGTCTCCTGGGGTCTGGACAGTAGTGGCCTCTCCTCCTATCCTAGTATGTTCCCTGTCTCCTGGGGTCTAGACAGTAGTGGCCTCTCCTCCTATCCTAGTATGTTCCCTGTCTCCTGGGGTCTAGACAGTAGTGGCCTCTCCTCCCTCCTATCCTAGTATGTTCCCTGTCTCCTGGGGTCTAGACAGTAGTGGCCTCTCCTCCTATCCTAGTATGTTCCCTGTCTCCTGGGGTCTAGACAGTAGTGGCCTCTCCTCCTATCCTAGTATGTTCCCTGTCTCCTGGGGTCTGGACAGTAGTGGCCTCTCCTCCTATCCTAGTATGTTCCCTGTCTCCTGGGGTCTAGACAGTAGTGGCCTCTCCTCCTATCCTAGTATGTTCCCTGTCTCCTGGGGTCTAGACAGTAGTGGCCTCTCCTCCTATCCTAGTATGTTCCCTGTCTCCTGGGGTCTGGACAGTAGTGGCCTCTCCTCCTATCCTAGTATGTTCCCTGTCTCCTGGGGTCTGGACAGTAGTGGCCTCTCCTCCTATCCTAGTATGTTCCCTGTCTCCTGGGGTCTAGACAGTAGTGGCCTCTCCTCCTATCCTAGTATGTTCCCTGTCTCCTGGGGTCTAGACAGTAGTGGCCTCTCCTCCTATCCTAGTATGTTCCCTGTCTCCTGGGGTCTAGACAGTAGTGGCCTCTCCTCCTATCCTAGTATGTTCCCTGTCTCCTGGGGTCTGGACAGTAGTGGCCTCTCCTCCTATCCTAGTATGTTCCCTGTCTCCTGGGGTCTAGACAGTAGTG
This sequence comes from Oncorhynchus keta, assembly GCF_023373465.1. Taxonomy (NCBI): domain Eukaryota; kingdom Metazoa; phylum Chordata; class Actinopteri; order Salmoniformes; family Salmonidae; genus Oncorhynchus; species Oncorhynchus keta. The sequence continues at coordinate 13,577,650 of NC_068436.1, read as the reverse complement.
GCCTCTCCTCCTATCCTAGTATGTTCCCTGTCTCCTGGGGTCTGGACAGTAGTGGCCTCTCCTCCTATCCTAGTATGTTCCCTGTCTCCTGGGGTCTAGACAGTAGTGGCCTCTCCTCCTATCCTAGTATGTTCCCTGTCTCCTGGGGTCTGGACAGTAGTGGCCTCTCCTCCTATCCTAGTATGTTCCCTGTCTCCTGGGGTCTAGACAGTAGTGGCCTCTCCTCCTGTCTCCTAGTATGTTCCCTGTCTCCTGGGGTCTGGACAGTAGTGGCCTCTCCTCCTATCCTAGTATGTTCCCTGTCTCCTGGGGTCTGGACAGTAGTGGCCTCTCCTCCTATCCTAGTATGTTCCCTGTCTCCTGGGGTCTGGACAGTAGTGGCCTCTCCTCCTATCCTAGTATGTTCCCTGTCTCCTGGGGTCTAGACAGTAGTGGCCTCTCCTCCTATCCTAGTATGTTCCCTGTCTCCTGGGGTCTGGACAGTAGTGGCCTCTCCTCCTATCCTAGTATGTTCCCTGTCTCCTGGGGTCTAGACAGTAGTGGCCTCTCCTCCTATCCTAGTATGTTCCCTGTCTCCTGGGGTCTGGACAGTAGTGGCCTCTCCTCCTATCCTAGTATGTTCCCTGTCTCCTGGGGTCTGGACAGTAGTGGCCTCCTCCTATCCTAGTATGTTCCCTGTCTCCTGGGGTCTAGACAGTAGTGGCCTCTCCTCCTATCCTAGTATGTTCCCTGTCTCCTGGGGTCTAGACAGTAGTGGCCTCTCCTCCTATCCTAGTATGTTCCCTGTCTCCTGGGGTCTAGACAGTAGTGGCCTCTCCTCCTATCCTAGTATGTTCCCTGTCTCCTGGGGTCTAGACAGTAGTGGCCTCTCCTCCTATCCTAGTATGTTCCCTGTCTCCTGGGGTCTAGACAGTAGTGGCCTCTCCTCCTATCCTAGTATGTTCCCTGTCTCCTGGGGTCTGGACAGTAGTGGCCTCTCCTCCTATCCTAGTATGTTCCCTGTCTCCTGGGGTCTGGACAGTAGTGGCCTCTCCTCCTATCCTAGTATGTTCCCTGTCTCCTGGGGTCTGGACAGTAGTGGCCTCTCCTCCTATCCTAGTATGTTCCCTGTCTCCTGGGGTCTGGACAGTAGTGGCCTCTCCTCCTATCCTAGTATGTTCCCTGTCTCCTGGGGTCTAGACAGTAGTGGCCTCTCCTCCTATCCTAGTATGTTCCCTGTCTCCTGGGGTCTGGACAGTAGTGGCCTCTCCTCCTATCCTAGTATGTTCCCTGTCTCCTGGGGTCTAGACAGTAGTGGCCTCTCCTCCTATCCTAGTATGTTCCCTGTCTCCTGGGGTCTGGACAGTAGTGGCCTCTCCTCCTATCCTAGTATGTTCCCTGTCTCCTGGGGTCTGGACAGTAGTGGCTCTCCTCCTATCCTAGTATGTTCCCTGTCTCCTGGGGTCTGGACAGTAGTGGCCTCTCCTCCTATCCTAGTATGTTCCCTGTCTCCTGGGGTCTAGACAGTAGTGGCCTCTCCTCCTATCCTAGTATGTTCCCTGTCTCCTGGGGTCTGGACAGTAGTGGCCTCTCCTAGTATGTTCCCTGTCTCCTGGGGTCTAGACAGTAGTGGCCTCTCCTCCTCTCCTAGTATGTTCCCTGTCTCCTGGGGTCTGGACAGTAGTGGCCTCTCCTCCTATCCTAGTATGTTACCTGTCTCCTGGGGTCTGGACAGTAGTGGCCTCTCCTAGTATGTTCCCTGTCTCCTGGGGTCTAGACAGTAGTGGCCTCTCCTCCTCTCCTAGTATGTTCCCTGTCTCCTATCCTAGTATGGTCTCCTGGGGTCTGTCTCCTGGGGACAGTAGTGGCCTCTCCTCCTATCCTAGTATGTTCCCTGTCTCCTGGGGTCTAGACAGTAGTGGCCTCTCCTCCTATCCTAGTATGTTCCCTGTCTCCTGGGGTCTAGACAGTAGTGGCCTCTCCTCCTATCCTAGTATGTTCCCTGTCTCCTGGGGTCTAGACAGTAGTGGCCTCTCCTCCTATCCTAGTATGTTCCCTGTCTCCTGGGGTCTAGACAGTAGTGGCCTCTCCTCCTATCCTAGTATGTTCCCTGTCTCCTGGGGTCTGGACAGTAGTGGCCTCTCCTCCTATCCTAGTATGTTCCCTGTCTCCTGGGGTCTAGACAGTAGTGGCCTCTCCTCCTATCCTAGTATGTTCCCTGTCTCCTGGGGTCTAGACAGTAGTGGCCTCTCCTCCTATCCTAGTATGTTCCCTGTCTCCTGGGGTCTAGACAGTAGTGGCCTCTCCTCCTATCCTAGTATGTTCCCTGTCTCCTGGGGTCTAGACAGTAGTGGCCTCTCCTCCTATCCTAGTATGTTCCCTGTCTCCTGGGGTCTAGACAGTAGTGGCCTCTCCTCCTATCCTAGTATGTTCCCTGTCTCCTGGGGTCTAGACAGTAGTGGCCTCTCCTCCTCTCCTAGTATGTTCCCTGTCTCCTGGGGTCTGGACAGTAGTGGCCTCTCCTCCTATCCTAGTATGTTCCCTGTCTCCTGGGGTCTGGACAGTAGTGGCCTCTCCTCCTATCCTAGTATGTTCCCTGTCTCCTGGGGTCTAGACAGTAGTGGCCTCTCCTCCTCTCCTAGTATGTTCCCTGTCTCCTGGGGTCTAGACAGTAGTGGCCTCTCCTCCTCTCCTAGTATGTTCCCTGTCTCCTGGGGTCTAGACAGTAGTGGCCTCTCCTCCTATCCTAGTATGTTCCCTGTCTCCTGGGGTCTGGACAGTAGTGGCCTCTCCTCCTATCCTAGTATGTTCCCTGTCTCCTGGGGTCTAGACAGTAGTGGCTAGACAGTAGTGGCCTCTCCTCCTATCCTAGTATGTTCCCTGTCTCCTGGGGTCTAGACAGTAGTGGCCTCTCCTCTAGTATGTTCCCTCTCCTAGTATGTTCCCTGTCTCCTGGGGTCTAGACAGTAGTGGCCTCTCCTCCTATCCTAGTATGTTCCCTGTCTCCTGGGGTCTAGACAGTAGTGGCCTCTCCTCCTATCCTAGTATGTTCCCTGTCTCCTGGGGTCTGGACAGTAGTGGCCTCTCCTCCTATCCTAGTATGTTCCCTGTCTCCTGGGGTCTGGACAGTAGTGGCCTCTCCTCCTATCCTAGTATGTTCCCTGTCTCCTGGGGTCTAGACAGTAGTGGCCTCTCCTCCTATCCTAGTATGTTCCCTGTCTCCTGGGGTCTGGACAGTAGTGGCCTCTCCTCCTCTCCTAGTATGTTCCCTGTCTCCTGGGGTCTAGACAGTAGTGGCCTCTCCTCCTATCCTAGTATGTTCCCTGTCTCCTGGGGTCTAGACAGTAGTGGCCTCTCCTCCTATCCTAGTATGTTCCCTGTCTGCTGGGGTTTGGACAGTAGTGGCCTCTCCTCCTATCCTAGTATGTTCCCTGTCTCCTGGGGTCTAGACAGTAGTGGCCTCTCCTCCTCTCCTAGTATGTTCCCTGTCTCCTGAGGTCTGAACAGTAGTGGCCTCTCCTCCTATCCTAGTATGTTCCTGGGGTCTGGACAGTAGTGGCCTCTCCTAGTATGTTCCCTGTCTCCTGGGGTCTGGACAGTAGTGGCCTCTCCTCCTATCCTAGTATGTTCCCTGTCTCCTGGGGTCTAGACAGTAGTGGCCTCTCCTCCTATCCTAGTATGTTCCCTGTCTCCTGGGGTCTGGACAGTAGTGGCCTATCCTAGTATGTTCCCTGTCTCCTGGGGTCTAGACAGTAGTGGCCTCTCCTCCTATCCTAGTATGTTCCCTGTCTCCTGGGGTCTGGACAGTAGTGGCCTCTCCTCCTATCCTAGTATGTTCCCTGTCTCCTGGGGTCTAGACAGTAGTGGCCTCTCCTCCTCTCCTAGTATGTTCCCTGTCTCCTGAGGTCTGAACAGTAGTGGCCTCTCCTCCTATCCTAGTATGTTCCTGGGGTCTGGACAGTAGTGGTCTATGTTCCCTGTCTCCTGGGGTCTGGACAGTAGTGGCCTCTCCTCCTATCCTAGTATGTTCCCTGTCTCCTGGGGTCTAGACAGTAGTGGCCTCTCCTCCTATCCTAGTATGTTCCCTGTCTCCTGGGGTCTGGACAGTAGTGGCCTCTCCTCCTATCCTAGTATGTTCCCTGTCTCCTGGGGTCTAGACAGTAGTGGCCTCTCCTCCTCCCTGTCTCCTAGTATGTTCCCTGTCTCCTGGGGTCTGGACAGTAGTGGCCTCTCCTCCTATCCTAGTATGTTCCCTGTCTCCTGGGGTCTGGACAGTAGTGGCCCTCCTCCTATCCTAGTATGTTCCCTGTCTCCTGGGGTCTAGACAGTAGTGGCCTCTCCTCCTATCCTAGTATGTTCCCTGTCTCCTGGGGTCTAGACAGTAGTGGCCTCTCCTCCTATCCTAGTATGTTCCCTGTCTCCTGGGGTCTAGACAGTAGTGGCCTCTCCTCCTATCCTAGTATGTTCCCTGTCTCCTGGGGTCTAGACAGTAGTGGCTGTCTCCTCTATCCTAGTATGTTCCCTGTCTCCTGGGGTCTAGACAGTAGTGGCCTCTCCTCCTATCCTAGTATGTTCCCTGTCTCCTGGGGTCTAGACAGTAGTGGCGTCTCCTCCTATCCTAGTATGTTCCTGGGGTCCTGGTCTCCCTGTCTGGGGTCTAGACAGTAGTGGCCTCTCCTCCTATCCTAGTATGTTCCCTGTCTCCTGGGGTCTGGACAGTAGTGGCCTCTCCTCCTATCCTAGTATGTTCCCTGTCTCCTGGGGTCTAGACAGTAGTGGCCTCTCCTCCTATCCTAGTATGTTCCCTGTCTCCTGGGGTCTAGACAGTAGTGGCCTCTCCTCCTATCCTAGTATGTTCCCTGTCTCCTGGGGTCTAGACAGTAGTGGCCTCTCCTCCTATCCTAGTATGTTCCCTGTCTCCTGGGGTCTAGACAGTAGTGGCCTCTCCTCCTATCCTAGTATGTTCCCTGTCTCCTGGGGTCTAGACAGTAGTGGCCTCTCCTCCTATCCTAGTATGTTCCCTGTCTCCTGGGGTCTGGACAGTAGTGGCCTCTCCTCCTATCCTAGTATGTTCCCTGTCTCCTGGGGTCTGGACAGTAGTGGCCTCTCCTCCTATCCTAGTATGTTCCCTGTCTCCTGGGGTCTAGACAGTAGTGGCCTCTCCTCCTATCCTAGTATGTTCCCTGTCTCCTGGGGTCTAGACAGTAGTGGCCTCTCCTCCTATCCTAGTATGTTCCCTGTCTCCTGGGGTCTAGACAGTAGTGGCCTCTCCTCCTATCCTAGTATGTTCCCTGTCTCCTGGGGTCTAGACAGTAGTGGCCTCTCCTCCTATCCTAGTATGTTCCCTGTCTCCTGGGGTCTAGACAGTAGTGGCTGGGGTCTAGATGTTCCCTGTCTCCTGGGGTCTGGACTGGCCTCTCCTCCTATCCTAGTATGTTCCCTGTCTCCTGGGGTCTGGACAGTAGTGGCCTCTCCTCCTATCCTAGTATGTTCCCTGTCTCCTGGGGTCTAGACAGTAGTGGCCTCTCCTCCTATCCTAGTATGTTCCCTGTCTCCTGGGGTCTAGACAGTAGTGGCCTCTCCTCCTATCCTAGTATGTTCCCTGTCTCCTGGGGTCTAGACAGTAGTGGCCTGTCCTCCTATCCTAGTATGTTCCCTGTCTCCTGGGGTCTGGACAGTAGTGGCCTCTCCTAGTATGTTCCCTGTCTCCTGGGGTCTGGACAGTAGTGGCCTCTCCTCCTATCCTAGTATGTTCCCTGTCTCCTGGGGTCTAGACAGTAGTGGCCTCTCCTCCTATCCTAGTATGTTCCCTGTCTCCTGGGGTCTAGACAGTAGTGGCCTCTCCTCCTATCCTAGTATGTTCCCTGTCTCCTGGGGTCTAGACAGTAGTGGCCTCTCCTCCTATCCTAGTATGTTCCCTGTCTCCTGGGGTCTAGACACTAGTGGCCTCTCCTCCTATCCTAGTATGTTCCTGTCTCCTGGGGTCTAGACAGTAGTGGCCTCTCCTCCTATCCTAGTATGTTCCCTGTCTCCTGGGGTCTGGACAGTAGTGGCCTCTCCTCCTATCCTAGTATGTTCCCTGTCTCCTGGGGTCTGGACAGTAGTGGCCTCTCCTCCTATCCTAGTATGTTCCCTGTCTCCTGGGGTCTAGACAGTAGTGGCCTCTCCTCCTATCCTAGTATGTTCCCTGTCTCCTGGGGTCTAGACAGTAGTGGCCTCTCCTCCTATCCTAGTATGTTCCCTGTCTCCTGGGGTCTAGACAGTAGTGGCCTCTCCTCCTATCCTAGTATGTTCCCTGTCTCCTGGGGTCTAGACAGTAGTGGCCTCTCCTCCTATCCTAGTATGTTCCCTGTCTCCTGGGGTCTAGACAGTAGTGGTAGTGGCCTCTCCTCCTATCCTAGTATGTTCCCTGTCTCCTCCTATCCTAGTATGTTCCCTGTCTCCTGGGGTCTAGACAGTAGTGGCCTCTCCTCCTCTCCTAGTATGTTCCCTGTCTCCTGGGGTCTAGACAGTAGTGGCCTCTCCTCCTATCCTAGTATGTTCCCTGTCTCCTGGGGTCTGGACAGTAGTGGCCTCTCCTCCTATCCTAGTATGTTCCCTGTCTCCTGGGGTCTAGACAGTAGTGGCCTCTCCTCCTATCCTAGTATGTTCCCTGTCTCCTGGGGTCTGGACAGTAGTGGCCTCTCCTCCTATCCTAGTATGTTCCCTGTCTCCTGGGGTCTAGACAGTAGTGGCCTCTCCTCCTCTCCTAGTATGTTCCCTGTCTCCTGGGGTCTAGACAGTAGTGGCCTCTCCTCCTATCCTAGTATGTTCCCTGTCTCCTGGGGTCTAGACAGTAGTGGCCTCTCCTCCTATCCTAGTATGTTCCCTGTCTCCTGGGGTCTAGACAGTAGTGGCCTCTCCTCCTATCCTAGTATGTTCCCTGTCTCCTGGGGTCTAGACAGTAGTGGCCTCTCCTCCTATCCTAGTATGTTCCCTGTCTCCTGGGGTCTGGACAGTAGTGGCCTCTCCTCCTATCCTAGTATGTTCCCTGTCTCCTGGGGTCTAGACAGTAGTGGCCTCTCCTCCTATCCTAGTATGTTCCCTGTCTCCTGGGGTCTGGACAGACAGTAGTGGTCCTCTCCTCCTATGTTCCCTGTCTCCTAGACAGTATGTTCCCTGTCTCCTGGGGTCTAGACAGTAGTGGCCTCTCTCCTCCTATGTTCCCTGTCTCCTGGGGTCTAGTAGTGGCCTCTCCTCCTATCCTGTTCCCTGTCTCCTGGGGTCTAGACAGTAGTGGCCTCTCCTCCTATCCTAGTATGTTCCCTGTCTCCTGGGGTCTAGACAGTAGTGGCCTCTCCTCCTATCCTAGTATGTTCCCTGTCTCCTGGGGTCTGGACAGTAGTGGCCCTCTCCTAGTATGTTCCCTGTCTCCTGGGGTCTGGACAGTAGTGGCCTCTCCTCCTATCCTAGTATGTTCCCTGTCTCCTGGGGTCTAGACAGTAGTGGCCTCTCCTCCTATCCTAGTATGTTCCCTGTCTCCTGGGGTCTAGACAGTAGTGGCCTCTCCTCCTATCCTAGTATGTTCCCTGTCTCCTGGGGTCTAGACAGTAGTGGCCTCTCCTCCTATCCTAGTATGTTCCCTGTCTCCTGGGGTCTAGACAGTAGTGGCCTCTCCTCCTATCCTAGTATGTTCCCTGTCTCCTGGGGTCTGGACAGTAGTGGCCTCTCCTCCTATCCTAGTATGTTCCCTGTCTCCTGGGGTCTAGACAGTAGTGGCCTCTCCTCCTATCCTAGTATGTTCCCTGTCTCCTGGGGTCTAGACAGTAGTGGCCTCTCCTCCTATCCTAGTATGTTCCCTGTCTCCTGGGGTCTGGACAGTAGTGGCCTCTCCTCCTATCCTAGTATGTTCCCTGTCTCCTGGGGTCTAGACAGTAGTGGCCTCTCCTCCTATCCTAGTATGTTCCCTGTCTCCTGGGGTCTGGACAGTAGTGGCCTCTCCTCCTATCCTAGTATGTTCCCTGTCTCCTGGGGTCTAGACAGTAGTGGCCTCTCCTCCTATCCTAGTATGTTCCCTGTCTCCTGGGGTCTAGACAGTAGTGGCCTCTCCTCCTATCCTAGTATGTTCCCTGTCTCCTGGGGTCTAGACAGTAGTGGCCTCTCCTCCTATCCAAGTATGTTCCCTGTCTCCTGGGGTCTAGACAGTAGTGGCCTCTCCTCCTATCCTAGTATGTTCCCTGTCTCCTGGGGTTTGGACAGTAGTGGCCTCTCCTCCTATCCTAGTATGTTCCCTGTCTCCTGGGGTCTGGACAGTAGTGGCCTCTCCTCCTATCCTAGTATGTTCCCTGTCTCCTGGGGTCTGGACAGTAGTGGCCTCTCCTCCTATCCTAGTATGTTCCCTGTCTCCTGGGGTCTGGACAGTAGTGGCCTCTCCTCCTCTCCTAGTATGTTCCCTGTCTCCTGGGGTCTAGACAGTAGTGGCCTCTCCTCCTATCCTAGTATGTTCCCTGTCTCCTGGGGTCTGGACAGTAGTGGCCTCTCCTCCTATCCTAGTATGTTCCCTGTCTCCTGGGGTCTGGACAGTAGTGGCCTCTCCTCCTATCCTAGTATGTTCCCTGTCTCCTGGGGTCTGGACAGTGGTGGCCTCAACTCACACTGGCAGGCTGCTGAATGGTCTGGAGGTGTTGAGGGTCTCGGTGTGTGAGAACGTCCAGAGGAGTGTGCAGACTGCAGAGGCCCTCTCTCGTCGATACTCTGGTACACTGTCTTTCAACAGCTTGCTCCACAGTGAGGAGGTGGCAGCATTGTGTGTGTGGGTGTGTGTGAGTCTCTACCTTGACATCGGACGTGTCTCTCTGGCAGTTCCTCCAGGCTCGGGACACGGAGGAGAAGGTGCGGTCAGCATGGTCAAACTTCCCTCCCTGGAAGTTGAGGAACATGGTGGTGAAGGGTTCCTGGAAAATGAGAGAAGAAGAACGAGAGAAGAGAACGAGAGAAGAGAATGAGAGAATGATCAGTTATCCACATATCCTCCTAATAGTGTGCTGTGACACTGTAGTGTACTGTACATTTGAGAAAAAGGAGAAGAAGAAATTGCATTTGACCCCATATCCTTATGATTAAGCGTTTTTATACTATGGTAAAATGAGTCTGAATGTGTACACTGAGTATACCCCCTCAAAACAGCCTTAATCCAGTCTACAGGGTGTCAAAAGTGCGCTAAAGGAATGCTGGCCCATGTTGAAACAACAGACCGCCCCTCTGAAACAACAGACCGCCCCTCTGAAACAACAGACCGCCCCTCTGAAACAACAGACCGCCCCTCTGAAACAACAGACCGCCCCTCTGAAACAACAGACCGCCCCACTGAAACAACAGACCGCCCCACTGAAACAACAGACCGCCCCACTGAAACAACAGACCGCCCCACTGAAACAACAGACCGCCCCACTGAAACAACAGACCGCCCCACTGAAACAACAGACCGCCCCACTGAAACAACAGACCGCCCCTCTGAAACAACAGACCGCCCCACTGAAACAACAGACCGCCCCACTGAAACAACAGACCGCCCCACTGAAACAACAGACCGCCCCACTGAAACAACAGACCGCCCCACTGAAACAACAGACCGCCCCACTGAAACAACAGACCGCCCCACTGAAACAACAGACCGCCCCACTGAAACAACAGACCGCCCCACTGAAACAACAGACCGCCCCTCTGAAGCAACAGACCGCCCCTCTGAAGCAACAGACCGCCCCTCTGAAGCAACAGACCGCCCCTCTGAAGCAACAGACCGCCCCTCTGAAGCAACAGACCGCCCCTCTGAAACAACAGACCGCCCCACTGAAACAACAGACCGCCCCACTGAAACAACAGACCGCCCCACTGAAACAACAGACCGCCCCACTGAAACAACAGACCGCCCCACTGAAACAACAGACCGCCCCACTGAAACAACAGACCGCCCCACTGAAACAACAGACCGCCCCTCTGAAACAACAGACCGCCCCACTGAAACAACAGACCGCCCCACTGAAACAACAGACCGCCCCACTGAAACAACAGACCGCCCCACTGAAACAACAGACCGCCCCACTGAAACACCAGACCGCCCCACTGAAACAACAGACCGCCCCACTGAAACAACAGACCGCCCCACTGAAACAACAGACCGCCCCACTGAAACAACAGACCGCCCCACTGAAACAACAGACCGCCCCACTGAAACAACAGACCGCCCCACTGAAACAACAGACCGCCCCTCTAAAACAACAGACCCGAGTGAGACGGACACAATTAGCCAGGCTAACACTACTACAACTACACAGGAAACTACACGGACAATTAGGACAGAGTCCAAAATGAACTTAGAGTAGGAGTACTGATCTAGGATCAGTTTCATGATGAATACGATTATATGGACAGGGGACGGGGGGACCTGATTCTAGATCAGCACTCTTACTCTGAGATGATTTTGAATACAGGACCGGGACTTTTAAGGTCTGCCCTAGTGTTCATTTGGGATTCCTATCTCATCCATACGTTGACACTTGAATTGAAAGGCATTTGGTAAAGTGGATTTAAAATAAGCCAGTAATAAGACAGCTAATGATGTGATCAATGGTTGTTTCCATTGGGAGCTACAGGGACAATTACAGGACAATTCAAGGGCCCTGGAAGAAGGTTAGAATCCCTCCCTGTATGGCAGAATGGTCCCCTGTGGATGGAACAGAAAGAGTCTGATATCGGCTGTATGAGGGTTACATATAGTGACCAATATAACAAAACACTATCAAAAGCACCACGTGGGAGAAAGATAACTTCATGAAATCTTTATTATTGAGTAGTTTGGAAGCAGACATAAAAAAAGTACAGACAAACAAACAAACAAAGTTCAATTGAAGACTTAATTTAAGAAAATATTAAGAGTTCCTCTTATGTTGCAAAGACACACAGAAAGAAACATATGAATTTAGCTTCGGCGTGCTGCTTCTCGGTTTTACGAGCAGCACAACATAGAAATAACCAAGGCCAGCCAGGGACAATACGCTGTGCATACGTTAGCGTGTAGATGGAGCCTCTATTCCACTGTGACATAAATCAACCTGACTCTATGTATCCATGGCCAATTAGAAAACAACAATTAGCTGCAATGGGGCTTCAAGTCTAATGATGAATAGGTAGTAAATATTACACCATGACGGGTAGGTGGCAACTGTAATGCATTAATTTCTAAATGTAATCTGTTTTTCATAAAGCAGTGACAAAAATGAAGGCCTAAATCCTATTCTATACACATCGTGGTGGGATTCAGTACTTTCATTTAACCTTAAAATGGACCAAGTTGAACCATTGAGATCAAAATAAGTATTTAGCCATTTTAATATGTCGAAAAAAGCAAGTTACCTTTACAAGCGAGACATTTGTATCGGATAGGTGCAGTGAAATGTGTTGTTTTACAGGGTCAGCCATAGCAGTACGGCAATCCTGGAGAAAATTTGGGTGAAAGTGCCTTGTTCAAGGACACGTCGACAGATTTTTCACCTCGGCTCGGGTATTGGAACCAGTGACATTTCGGTTACTGGCCCCGACGCTCTAACCGCTAGGCTACCTGGGGGTAGGTGGGGTGGATATAGTTGGGGTAGAGTTGGGGGAAGTTAACTTACGATGCGCAGCAGCCACATCTGGGTGAAGGAGGAGGTGGAGTAGTGGGTTCCGTAGTGGAACTTGGGCACCTGGTCGTCCTCCCAGGATTCATAGCGGTCGTTGAAGAACGCCGCCCTCTTGGGGTTCAGGGCACCAATGGGCTGTGAGGAGAAAGACAACGTTATTACAACAGAGACTGATAGACACGGATAGAGAAGGAGATAATAGAGAAACAGAGAGAACGAGTGGCAGTACAAAAAGAAGAAACATTTTTATAACACGGTACATTGAACTCTTTTAGCTTTCAGAGAGCAGACATTGCTTCAAAACACAGGGCCTATATATTCAAATGATGTTGGTAACCTTTGTGCGTTCGTCAAATGAATATTAGATGCTGTGTTGTTTTGAGGATCAATCCATTCCAACAGAGTGCATTTCACTTCATAACCCTGAAACACAACCCCCTGCGGCTAGTCTGTCAGAGAGAACGAATGTGTTGCGATGAAAGGAGGCCTAGGAACATCAATAGCAAGGGCCGGGAGGTTCCTTCTTCCATTTTTATTAATCTGTAGCTAATATACTAGTCAGGAGAAGCAGCCTCCATTGTGGGTCTAAAAAATGGATCAGTTGCATTAATTTCCCATTGATCTCAGAGAAACCAATACCTGGCTGAGCCTGGCTTATTATTTAAATGCTCATTTATAGAAATCACTTTTTTACCCGTTCAATTTTTATTGGTGTTCTATTCTCCTCCTCCTCTTCATCCCTCGCTCCAAACACACCTCCTCTCTGATCAATGGTAATGGAATGATGGCCTTTTGAAGATGAAGCACTGGCTGGTGGATCGATAGCCCCTCTCTCATATCATAGTGCTGTCATGGGAGGCCTCGTCCAGGCAGGGGAGAGGCTATTGATCTGATGCTGCTGTTACTGTGTAATGGTGGGTGTAGTGGTGGGTGTAGTGGTGCGTGTGTCTGATTGTATCCAAGGGTGCACCCATTCAAGACCGTACCCAATTACCTTCCTTATACTCGAACAACCGGAAAAGAACAGGAACACACACACACACGCCAACACACACACCGCCTCATGCCGACACAGTGTGCTGGGCTGTGCTGACAGTGACACACTATTGGCTTACCCAGGGCTACTGGGGGTGGGAGTACACACACTGAATTATACAGTACAACGATTGGACTGATTTATTGCCGTAATAACGTAGAGCTCATTAAAAAAAGAAAAGGCTGGAAGAGGAATATAAAATAAAAAAAGGAGACTGAGTGCACTGCAATGAGAGCGAGAATAAAAGAGAGCACGAGAGACAGGGAGAGGAGAGGGGGGAGCAAGAGAGAGAAAGAGAGGGGGGAGCAAGAGAGAGAAAGAGAGGGGGGAGCAAGAGAGAGAAAGAGAGGGGGAGCGAAAGAGAGAGGGAGGGGGATAGAGAGAGCAGGAGAGAGAGAGAGAGAGCAGGAGAGAGAGAAAGAGCAGGAGAGAGAGAAGGAGAGAGAGAGAGCAGGAGAGAGAGAGAGAAAGAGAGAGAGAGAAAGAGAGAGAGAGAAAGAGAGAGAGAGCAGTAGAGAGAGAGAGAGAGAGAGAGAGAGAGAGAGAGAGAAAGAGAGAGAGAGAGCAGTAGAGAGAGAGAGAGAGCAGTAGAGAGAGAGAGAGAGAGAGAGAGAGAGAGAGAGAGAGAGAGAGAGAGAGAGAGAGAGAGAGAGAGAGAGAGAGAGAGAGAGAGAGAGAGAGAGAGAGAGAGAGAGAGAGAGAGAGAGAGAGAGAGAGAGAGAGAGAGAGAGAGAGAGAGAGAGAGAGAGAGAGAGAGAAAGAGAGAGAGAAAGAAAGAGAGAAAGAGAGAGCGAGAGAGAGAGCAGGAGAGAGAGAAAGAGAGCGAGAGAGTGAGCGAGAGAGAGCGAGAGAAATAGAGCGAGAGCGCAAGAGAGAGGGAGCGTGAGAGGGAGAGAGAGCGCGTGAGAGAGAGAGAGGAGAGACAACAAGAGAGAGGGAACAAGAGGGAGAAAGAGAGAGAGTGCTACATTGTTTACTGCTGTAAATGACGTCCGGGTGGAGAGCGATGCGCGGCGAGGAGGGCGGCGGTACAATAGAGCGGTGGTGACAGCGTCGTACATCAGGGCCGTCCCCGGTGAGGAGTGCTCTGATCGAGTGAACGCTGCCCATTGGGCTAATATGTTCAGGCGGTGCCTGCGAATAATGCTTTGACGAGCGCTCGGATAAATGAGCTGCTATCGTGGTTTTTAATTAGACTTTGAACGGGAATGAGATTAGAATAAACCATGGACAGAGTTAGATGGTGTTACAGCTTCAAAGAGGAGAATATGGGAGACTTTAATCTTGGATAAGGGTTTTATCTGTTGTTCATCAAGGATGTAGATTAGGAAGGTGTTGAGAAATGGTTATTTTAGCATCATTATTACACCATAGAATTAGCTTACACTTATAAAGTACTATGCTAGCCAACTGCTACCCATAGCCACTCAACTATGCTAGAGGAGTCACTACAGACCCTGGTTCGATTCCAGGCTGTATCACAACTGGCCGTGATTGGGAGATCCATAGGGCGGTGCACAAATTGGCCCAGCGTCATCCGGGTTTGGGCGGGGTGGGTTGTCATTGTAAATAAGAATTTGTTCTTAATTAACTGACCTGCCTAGTTAAATAAAATAAAAACTATACAAGATGGTGTCGGTGATGTGTAATATTTCATGTGACGCTAAATCCTCTAACATATTGGAACAACAGGAAGTGCATCATACAGTAACACATTGTGTTGATATACCGTTTGCAGATCAAATAGAGACTTATATTATCAAAGGACTCTGATCACAGACACAAATAAAATCATTCAACAACCGAAAACAAACCTAATGTCAACCGGATAATACAAACAATCTTTCCTTGTGACATTCAAATGTCAAAGACATCAAAGGCAAACATTTCTATCAAGATGGGCAGAAACCAGACAGTAGCATATAGTTAACCATTACATCTCTCCAAATTATAAGGGTCAGCAGTGATACAACAAACTACAATGTTTCCACATTTAAGGATTATTTGACAAAATAAATCGCTCATTTAGGAAGGCTCAGTCTGAGCTTTGCCAAAGAGCCTTGAGACATAAATCAAACTGTGGTTTTGAGAGGACTGTTTATATAGAATGTCCTATTTAAACAGTGAGAATGACGTGGTGTTTGAGGGGTGTCAGAAAACATATGGGACGCATCTTGAAATCAATACACCATTAGCCCCCCGCGCGGTGCCAAAGTACGAGAGCCCTGGAACCGCTCAATATAAAGCTGCGTTGTTTTTGCTACATTGCAAATACAGGACCCCAAACCTGTCCAGGTCAACACCTCGTTCAAGCATCCCGTTTCAGGAGTCCTTCCAAATTGCCTGTTTAAAAATGCTCTCAACGTTAGAGCGTCCCAAACGTCACCCTATTCATAACATAGTGCACTACTACTACTAAGGAGCGTCCAAAAGTAGTGCACTCGATAGGGACTAAGGTTGTCTAGTGTAAGACCGTGTCCTTATCGTGGTGACTACAATGTTATCTCTGGGCTGGCAATTCATGTCAGGCCGAGGTCAGAGTTTAGGATGAGAAAGAGCCCCGGGGTATGAACGGAATCGCTCTGACAGAAGGAACATACATTTGTGAGGACATGCACTCGCGCACGCACACACACGCACGACAGTGTGCGAAACACGGGCATTCGTGGCAATTTCAGCCTCTCAATGTCACAGGACTCTCGCATGACCTGTTTCTATCAAAGCAGAGCACGACATGAGAGGGGAGGGAGGGAAGACTGAAAATAATCATCATTTGGGAGGTGCATATATTTGTCCTGTTACACACAAGGGTATAATGGAAATGTGTTTTTTTGTATATCCCAACTCTCCCTGAGAGACCCGCAGGGAGTGGGGTCACGGCCAGGGTCGCCATTGTACAGCAACCCTGGAGCATTTAGGGTTAAGTGCCTTGCTCAAGGGCACAGCGGCTCCGCTATTCGAACCAGCAACCTTTCGTTTACTGGCCCAACGCTCCAACCTTGAGTAAAAGAGGAGAGAGTGAAAGAGAGATATTAGAAGGGGGGATTATGAAGAACCAAACTAAATGAGCAGCCAATAGAGGAGGAGTACCGAGCATCGGAGCGGCTGTCCTTTCCCAGACGATGCAGTCTGCCACGCTCCACTGGTCACACACTGATATCACACCATGTCAACAGCATGAATAAAACTGGTGTAGTAAAGATTGGTCGGCCCCGCGTCTCTCCTTCCTTCACTCCCTCGCTCTTCAATGGGAATGGGGGGATGAGGGAGGCAGAGAGAGTAGAGAGGGATAGGGAGAGGCAGAGAGAGTAGAGAGGGATCAGGAGAGTCAGAGAGAGAGGGGGTGAAACAAAAAAGTCTGCCCACACTCCTCTCCTCCTTCCCCTTGTTCTGTCGTTCTCCTTCTCTCTCCCCTTGTTCTATCTCATTCCCTCCCTCCCTCTCTCTGCTGCTTAGTTTCTCCCTGGGGCGTTGAGGCTCGACTGAGCACAGAGGCTGAGCTGTCCAAACTCTGGAGGAAGAGGGGGATGAGGGGGAGAGAGGCTGCTATGGCTGTCATGTGTCAGCCTCGTGGGCAAAATGAAGCACAAATAAACAGAGCGAGGGGGGGGTACACAGCCGCATGGTGGGAAACACTACACAAGGGAGGTAGAGAGAGAGAGAAACGGCGATGGGAGGACTGGTCAAAGGAGGGCTGCTTGGAGGACGGTGTTGATGTGTATGACAGGATGAGTGTGTGGGTGTGTATGGAAGTCGAGAAGCAGTTGTGGCAATGACAGTTCACAAAAAGGCCATAGAAGTCTTCTCAAGAGAGCATGCATTCACTGCAGCTGAATCCATCCTCAGTCATAGCCAGATGGACGCGTCTGCATTCCACCTCCACCTCAGAATCCTTTGCCAGCCAGGGCAGACTTGGGCCAGACGCACCATTAAAAGTGAATGGCCAACTCTGTTTGGCTCTAGAGTGCATTATTTCCCAGGTATACTCTGCCTGTCCATTACTGCACATGCCTGTTGTTTCCTGTGGCCCGGCTGATTTATTCAGCCATTTTGGCTTAAACCAGACACGGGCGCTCCATCATCTCACTCTCAAAGTAATCCTCTGTCCTCCCACCATTGGGCGCCATTACACATAATTAATGGCCATTCTGGGGCTGCTGCAACTGGCAGGCTTTGGAGATGGGCCTTTTAAAAGTGTGTGTGTGTGTGTGTGTGTGTGTTTTAAAAGCGTCAGGGGGGGGAGTAAGACATCTTCAACTGTCCTAAGCTTAATCATCTGTAGAGAGCATTCCTTTACTTCAGAGGGAGCGGCGGGAGGGGACTTAAGACTATGACTTCAATTAGTAAATCATGGAGTTCTGCACATGAAAGAGGAAATGCAATTTTAGACTTCTGTCCAGGTCAAATACAAAATGGAGTCTTGGTATTACATGACTTCCTATATAGGTGTGTAATCAGTGATACCGTCTAAGAGTACCCCTTAACGTATGCTTCCTAGTCGAAACAGTTTCTGCATACAT
>NC_068436.1:13542958-13557958 GCF_023373465.1 Oncorhynchus keta | reverse complement strand
CGTACGACCTGGAGGGGGGGAGGGAGAGATGGGGGGGGTCACAACAGACTCAAATTAGTCAACATCATCATCAAACTTCTAGATCTGAACATGTTTAGTAATCTAAATGTCTGGACACCAAACTCCCTTTTCAATTAGAGCTTAAATGTGGAATATATTTTTACTAACTATGAAGAAAATGAAGTCAGAGGATGAAACCATGTTGGCCAAACAGAGTTTATATCATTTACATCATTGACCACATATGTTCATAGTAGCTAGGTGTGTTGTCATTCCCTATGGTGACAGTCCAGTGACAGTGGGGTAACACTGGTCTTACCAGAGATGGTGTTGAGGAAGATCAGGTACTCAAAGTTGGAGATCTCTCTGCGCTGCCAGCGCTGGGTCATATTGGAGGCCTTGTAGAGCTGCTTGGGACTGGCCTGGGAGATACGCCTGGAGGAGGAAGAACACACACTGCCTGGTTACATGCCGGGCTCTCGGGTGAGATGCCGGGCTCTCGGGTGAGATGCCGGGCTCTCGGGTTAGATGCCGGGCTCTCTGGTTAGATACCGGGCTGTATTCCAGTCCATAAGTGCTGGCAAACAAGACATTGACAACACTTTCAAAGAACAACATTTCAGACCCACTGTGAACTATGAAAACATAACCTACTCATACCAGAGGATTGGTGTGTTTCAAGATTTCCAACTTTAATTATAAAACTGATTCAGTCCAAGGTCTTAGTAAAGTCTCTAAATGCAAATGTTCCAATATGAAATAGGTATTGATATTTAGGCACACTAAATGAAAAAGACAAATATGCAATGAGTAGGGTTAATTCTTCTTCTCAAGCAGATACACACACTGATCTCCCCGCAACACGCACACACACACGCAGGCCCCTGGAGCATGATGTATGCTATGGGACTTAAACAAATGACCCCCAATCCAATTAAAACAAAGGCAAATGATGGTATAAATCACTGTCACAGTGTAAGATTATAGTCATTAAGCCAGCAGAAAGTCCCAATCACCCCTTTACAACTCCCAGTTTATAGCTCCAAAACACTGAACAAACTTTAGGGCAACACCTCTGAATTATATACAAGGCAGCTAAAATCAAATCAAATTGTATGTGTCACATGTGTGGAATACAACAGGTGTAGATCTTACAGTGAAATGCTTACTTAAAAGCCCTTAACCAACAATGCAGTTAAAAAAATAATGTTTTAATTAATTAATGAGCAGCAGTAAAATATTAGCAAGGCTATATATAGGGGGTACCGGTACAGAGTCAATGTACAGGCTATATACAGTGGGTACCGGTACAGAGTAAATGTACAGGCTATATACAGGGGGTACCGGTACAGAGTCAATGTACAGGCTATATACAGGGGGTACCGGTACAGAGTAAATGTACAGGCTATATACAGGGGGTACTGGTACAGAGTCGATGTACAGGCTATATACAGGGGGTACCGGTACAGAGTCAATGTGCAGGCTATATTATACAGGGGGTACCGGTACAGAGTAAATGTACAGGCTATATACAGGGGGTACTGGTACAGAGTCGATGTACAGGCTATATACAGGGGGTACCAGTACAGAGTCAATGTGCAGGCTATATACAGGGGGTACCGGTACAGAGTCAATGTACAGGCTATATACAGGGGGTACCGGTACAGAGTAAATGTACAGGCTATATACAGGGGGTACTGGTACAGAGTCGATGTACAGGCTATATACAGGGGTACCGGTACAGAGTCAATGTGCAGGCTATATTATACAGGGGGTACCGGTACAGAGTAAATGTACAGGCTATATACAGGGGGTACTGGTACAGAGTCGATGTACAGGCTATATACAGGGGGTACCAGTACAGAGTCAATGTGCAGGCTATATACAGGGGGTACCGGTACAGAGTCAATGTACAGGCTATATACAGGGGGTACCGGTACAGAGTCAATGTACAGGCTATATACAGGGGGTACCGGTACAGAGTCAATGTACAGGCTATATACAGGGGGTACCGGTACAGAGTCAATGTACAGGCTATATACAGGGGGTACCGGTACAGAGTCAATGTACAGGCTATATACAGGGGGTACCGGTACAGAGTCAATGTACAGACTATATACAGGGGGTACTGGTACAGAGTCAATGTACAGGCTATATACAGGGGGTACTGGTACAGAGTCAATGTACAGGCTATATACAGGGGGTACTGGTACAGAGTCAATGTACAGGGGCACCGGTTAGTCGAGGTAATTGAGATAATATGTACATGTAGGTAGAGTTATTAAAGTGACTATGCATAGATAACAGAGTAGCAGCAGTGTAAAAAGAGAGGGAGGGGGGGGGCAATGAAAATAGTCTGGGTAGCCATTTAATTAGATGTTCAGGAGTTTTATGGCTTGGGGGTAGAATCTGTTTAGAAGCCTCTTGGACATAGACTTGACTCTCTGGTACCGCTTGCCGTGCAGTAGCAGAGAAAACAGTCTATGACTGGGGTGGCTGGAGTCTTTGACAATTTTTAGGGCCTTCCCCTGACACTGCCTGGTATAGAGGTCCTGGATGGCAGGACCATACGTACTGGGCCTTGCGGTCAGAGGTCGAGCAGTTGCCATACCAGGCAGTGTTGCAACCACTCATTATGCTCTCGATGGTGCAGCTGTAGAACCTTTTGAAGATCTGAGGACCCATGTCAAATCTTTTCAGTCTCCTGAGGGGGAATAGGTTTTTTTCGTGCTCTCTTCATTACTTTCTTGGTGTGCTTGGACCATGATAGTTTGTTGGTGTTGTGGACACCAAAGAACTTGAAGCTCTCAACCTTCTCCACTACAGTCCCGTCGATGAGAATGGGGGCGTGCTTGGTCATCCTTTTCCTGTAGTCCACAATCTACTTTGTCTTGATCAAATGCTAAACCAAATGAAGGTTTGGCCAGAGAACAACTGCTAGGGAAATCTTGTTTCCTTATAGGTACTTAAAATGCTGTCAATGTTAGGTCCTACGTTTTTGAGACATTACTGTATAGTGAAAAGAGGTTGGGGTGAAGCCTAGGTAGTTGATATACCTAAAGAAAACTCAAAGAATGTTAGGGAAATGTTATTGCAACACTGGTGTGTTAAAGTGTGAGGTAGAGGTACTGTAGGTTGTGGTAAACATTATAGTGGGAGGTAGAGGTACTGCTTGTTGTGGCAAACATTATAGTTTGAGGTAGAGGTACTGCAGGTTGTGGTAAACATTATAGTGTGAGGTAGAGGTACTGCAGGTTGTGGTAAACATTGTGAGGTAGAGGTACTGCAGGTTGTGGTAAACATTATAGTGTGAGGTAGAGGTACTGTAGGTTGTGGTAAACATTATAGTGTGAGGTAGAGGTACTGTAGGTTGTGGTAAACATTATATTGTGAGGTAGAGGTACTGTAGGTTGTGGTAAACATTATAGTGTGAGGTAGAGGTACTGTAGGTTGTGGTAAACATTATAGTGTGAGGTAGAGGTACTGCAGGTTGTGGTAAACATTATAGTGTGAGGTAGAGGTACTGCAGGTTGTGGTACACATTGTGAGGTAGAGGTACTGCAGGTTGTGGTAAACATTGAGGTAGAGGTACTGCAGGTTGTGGTAAAGGCTGTATAATGTAATGCTGAGGGAGTAGTGATGGTGTGAGAACAGGACTGGGCTGTACAGTTGTCTCCAGGTCAAAAGAGACACAGTGCCCCCAGGCTGAGCTACACCATGTTGATTAATGGGACTGACACACTCTCGCTCTCCCTCCCACAAGCATGTCTGCGCGCACACACACACACACACACACACACACACACACACACACACACACACACACACACACACACACACACACACACACACACACACACACACACACACACACAATCTGACTCTTACAAAAACACATATTTCAACACTCTCTCATGGGTTACAAAATGGATGGTACATATCACTATCACGCCAACTATGCAGCAAAACACTGGGATACTCCTTGGGAATTGTCTTGGACATTTCTCAATTTCCATTCTGTCTTTGGCTTGGCTACAGCCATGACAGTGCAGTACACAGGCTGGACTTGGCTATGGCAGGGTGCTGCAGACATGCAGTCATAAGAAGGCAAGAGGAGAAGAGGGAGAGAGTTGGGGGGGGGGTGCCCACTCTATACCTTGGACTGTGTGTGTGTGTGTGTATATATATGTGTGTGTCTGTATATGTTTTCCACTCTTTCTGTGGTGGTTTTCTCAGAACGTGCTGAAGCGTGACGGTGTTACACGCTAAGCCCACAAGTATTTAGTGTCAGCTGACGAGAGAAAGTGGGGATGAACACATACCAACCCTCCACCGCAGAGAGAGACAGAGAGAGAGAGAACAAAATAGACTGACCTGGTCTGTGGGAGGCCAAAGTTGGTGCCCACCCCCACGCGAGGGAGGCATTGGACCACCTTCTTGACCGTGCCTGCATCTGGGAAGTTGAACATGACCGCAGCTACAGAGGAAGGGAAACAAGTTCTGTCAATCCATGGCTTGGTTTCTACAGATAACGGAGCAGCTTCAAATTCTAAATAATGTAGAAATAAATCCCAACATCAAATCTATACTCTTTCAAAAAGATCACTCATTTGTCTTTCAGATTCAAATCCAAACTCTTGTCATAATTTAAGGGTTGTGATTCTACTGACTAATATTAGAATAAAATATGCTGGTTGTGGGTCTTACTTCTGTTGGCCATGAAAATCTCCAGAGCAGTGTTCTGTAGCAAGTAACGTCTGGAGAAGACAGCCCTGATCTCTGTGAACAGCCATTTACCATGAAGGCCCTCTGTGTAGGTTAGGATCTGGAGAGGAGAGGAGTGGTAAGGAGAGGAGAGAGGGAGGGGAGAGAGGGAGGGGAGAGGAGAGAGGGAGGGGAGAGGGAGAGAGAGGGAGGGGAGAGGAGAGAGAGGGAGGGGAGAGGAGAGAGGGAGGGGAGAGGAGAGAGGGAGGGGAGAGGAGAGAGGGAGGGGAGAGGAGAGAGGGAGGAGAGGAGAGAGAGGGAGGGGAGAGGAGAGAGGGAGGGGAGAGGAGAGAGGGAGGGGAGCGGAGAGAGGGAGGGGAGAGGAGAGAGGGAGGGGAGCAGAGAGGGGGAGAGGGGGAGAGGAGAGAGGGAGGGGAGCAGAGAGGGGGAGAGGAGAGAGGGAGGGGAGCAGAGAGAGGGAGGGGAGAGGAGAGAGGGAGGGGAGCAGAGAGGGGGAGAGGAGAGGAGAGATGGAGGAGAGAGGAGAGAGGAGGGGGAGGGAGGGAGGGGAGAGGAGAGAGGGAGGAGGGAGGGAGGGGAGAGGAGAGAGGGAGGGGAGCGGAGAGAGGGAGGGAAGGTATGAGGGTGAGAGGTGAGCAAAGACAGGAGACAAGAAAGTAGTAAAAGAAGAAAGAAGAAAAGAGGAGAAGCAACAGAAAGAAAGGAGAAGCGAGGAAGAGAGGAGAGAAGAGACGATAGACGAGACGAGAGAAGAGAGAGGAGAGGAAGAGAGAGAAGGAGAGGAAGAGAGAGAAGGAGAGGAAAGAGGAGAGGAAGAGAGGATGAGAAGAAGAGAGGATGAGAAGAAGAGAGAGGAGAGAAGAAGAGAGGAGAGAAGAAGAGAGGAGAGAAGAAGAGAGAGGAGAGAAGAATAAGAGAGGAGAGAAGAAGAAGAGAGAGGAGAGAAGAAGAAGAGAGGAGAGAAGGCTGTGTTAGTTCATTCATCACAGCCAAATGACGCGTCGTCCCGAACAGCAGGATTAATGTGTTATATTGATCAGTCTCCATGAAAAAGGGATTCCTTTAACGAGAGAATGAGCCCTATTCAGAGGGAGGAGCGGAGGGATGGACGAGGCAGACATTTAGTTCACTATTCAGAGGGAGGAGTGGAGGGATGGACGAGGCAGACATTTAGTTCACTATTCAGAGGGAGGAGGGGAGGGAGGGACGAGGCAGACATTTAGTTCACTATTCAGAGGGAGGAGGGGAGGGAGGGATGAGGCAGACATTTAGTTCACTATTCAGAGGGAGGAGGGGAGGGAGGGACGAGGCAGACATTTAGTTCACTATTCAGAGGGAGGAGGGGATGGAGGGACGAGGCAGACATTTAGTTCACTAAAAGCTCATCAGTAATTTAGACAGCGGGTATCCTCTCTGCTTAAAATATAAATAAAGACATGGTCAGAATCAGATGCATACTATTGTCAAGATCATTTCAAGTACGCACCAATATTCAGAGCTAAAAAAGTATTACTTTCCTGAAGAGTACCAATTACAAGGGCAAACGTCAAATGTGTTTACAAAACAGTGATATGTTGTTCAGATAAATCTAGAACGCCAACACAAACCGCCCATTGCTGTGGTTTTTAATGGCTCAGTTTTCACCAGATTAAGACGGGTTTGACCAGCCAGGTCACCGGTGATACAAGTCAGTGTTCGACGTCTGTCCACGTCGGGAGATGACGTGTAAACCAGCCACTAGAGGCAGCAGTGAGTGCTGTTACCTTCAGGTAGGTTTGGGTTATGCTGTGGCGTGGACAGACGTGTGGATAGGGATGGCAGAGAGATAAGCCCGATTCAAATACTCCAAAGGTTGCAAGTTCGAATCCAGCGATAGAAAGTTGTTTTTGAGATTTTTGTTTTAAGCCTATCCCAAACCATAACCATAACCATTCGGAGTTAATGCTTAATCTTAAGATTTCTGACTTAATGCCTAAATTTAACCCTAAACTTAAAAATGCTGAGTTATTTAGGAACTTAACCTTAAACACTTCGAAATTTGACATTTGCAACAACTTCAAAATTTGACATTTAATTAATATGGATTAACATCTAATTCTGACTTGCAACCGTGAGAGCTAGTTGGGTTTGACAACGCTTTTATGAAGAGTGCTATTGGGTCAACAGCACAGTTTATGCTAAATAGTCAGTTAACCTGCTTTCTCGAATTCCTCTAACAAGGGGACTGCCACCAAGGTTAAACAGGAGCTTGTCGGCTAACGCTAAAGAATGCAAAAATGCAAAAATGAGCTGAGCCTAATCTCTCTCTGTGGAGAATGGATACTCTCTCTCTCTCTTTCTCTCTCTGCGGTTGTCAGAGTGACTTGTCTCAACGCCTGTCAGCCCTCCTGACAGCCACAGATGCTCGGTCCGGGCCTCCTGCGATTCATATTCAAGCTAATCCAATCTTTAGATTCTGCTCTAACCCACTTATCGTGCTTTGTTGACTAGCTTTTCTTCTCTTTTTTTTTACTCACCCGGGCCTCTCCGTTTTTGTTTCAAAGCTCTTATAATGACACTAGGTGTTAAGGGACATGGGGATTGAAGAGGGGTCACTGAGGTATGGCACCGACTGGTAAGAAATATTAAAATATGTGACTAGCATAGTGTGCTAACTCCAGCACTAGCTTCAAGGAGCTCATTAAAGGGTAGGTTGCAGTGGAAGGGAGCAGCTGGGGCTCTTAGCTGAGGACACCCTGGCACTCTCTCTCTGTATTTTTCCTTCCCTCTCTCTCTCTCTCTCCTCCCTCTCTTTCCTCTGGTGCCTCCATACTTCCCTCCCCCTCTCTCTCTCCCTGCATCTCCTTCTACCCCCTGCTCTCTCCATCCCTCTGCCCTCCTCTCAGAGGAATAAGATCTGCCTGCACCACATTCTCACTTCAAAGTCTCTGGAGTTCAATTAAATGTGGATTAGAGAGGTTTGGAGGAGAGACTGGCCTGCCCGTCCGTCTCTCTCCCAGACTCTCACCTACACTACCCTAACAGCCTGGGCCCAGGACGACCCCACACCGTACCAGCCTCCCATCAGCCCCGTCACCATAGGAACACTGTCACAATAACCCCTCAAGCTGTGACTTCTGGTACAGAATATCCAAAAGGACTTATGAAGGGATTTTCTTTCATTGGGCGTCAAAGTTATTTGTGAAAGACACTATTATGTGTTTTTTGATGAAGGTTTTAGAAGGATCTAGGTGAGAAAGATGGGTATTTTGTCAGTTTTTTCCCCTCATCAGTTTGATCATTCTATTTTTGATGAAGTCTTAGTGGATCTAGGTGAGTCTTCATCAGTTAGATTTTTTTCAATTATGAAAATCACTTCTCGTCATCTTTCAGCCACTGATCTCCACACTGCAGACAAGGCAGGCAATGGCCGTCTACAGCAGCCACCACTCCCTATGATACAATTAACCCTATTTGATCAGTGTTAATAGACTGTGTTGCACACTGCCACTCTGCAACCCACAGCCTCAACAGAGCATGACACAACAACACTGCCTGTGGGACTGGGGGAGGATCGGGAAATGTTTATTTTAGTAATGTACTGTGTTATTGTATGATCATCACTGTGTACTTACAAATATATCTCAACGATGTATAACAAAGCAGCCGCTAAATAACTAGATATGACAGTCTGGTCTGCGTGTCTCCTGCCCTGTCCTGTCTGTCAGAGTCTGTTTACCAGTCTGATCTGAAGGTCATGACAAACCGCCTCAGACAGACAGTTGGAACAGTCTGACTTCTCTATCCGCTGTAAGGATGGACAGACAGACAGGGTGGCCAATCAGGTTCACATGTCAACACCGACCACTCATCAGACTACATGTCACACACACACACACACACACACACACACACACACACACACACACACACACACACACACACACACACACACACACACACACACACACACACACACAGAGAGATACACTGCCTCCTCAACCACACTACATGTCATCTCTCAGTGCTGAAATGTCACTTTCCACCAAGTATCAGGTCAGAAATGCAGTAGACAATTTCATGTAGAGGTGAAAAGATAGATGGAAGGGTGTGTGGTAAGTAACCTTTACTCTCTGTTCCAGGTGGGTGGTGATTAACCTTTACTCTCTGTTCCAGGTGGGTGGTGTGTAACCTTTACTCTGTTCCAGGTAGATGGTGAGTAAACTTTACTCTCTGTTCCGGGTGGGTGGGTGGGTGAGTAAACTTTACTCTCTGTTCCAGGTGGGTGGGTGGTGATTAACCTTTACTCTCTGTTCCAGGTAGATGGTGAGTAAACTTTACTCTCTGTTCCGGGTGGGTGGGTGTGTGGGTGAGTAACCTATACTCTCTGTTCCAGGTGGGTGGGTGAGTAACATTTACTCTCTGTTCCAGGTAGGTGGGTGAGTAAACTTTACTCTCTGTTCCAGGTGGGTGGGTGAGTAACCTTTACTCTCTGTTCCAGGTGGGTGGGTGAGTAACCTTTACTCTCTGTTCCAGGTGGGTGGGTGAGTAACCTTTACTCTGTTCCAGGTGAGTGGGTGAGTGGGTAACCTTTACTCTCTGTTCCAGGTGAGTGGGTGGGTAAGTAACCTTTACTCTCTGTTCCAGGTGGGTGGGTGAGTAACCTTTATTCTCTGTTCCATGTGGGTGGGTGAGTAACGTTTACTCTCTGTTCCAGGTGGGTGGGTGGTGAGTAACCTTTACTCTCTGTTCCAGGTGGGAGGGTGGTGAGTAACCTTTACTCTCTGTTCCAGGTGGGTGGGTGGTGAGTAACCTTTACTCTCTGTTCCAGGTGGGTGGTGAGTAACCTTTATTCTCTGTTTCAAGGTGGGTGGGTGGTGAGTAACCATTACTCTCTGTTCCAGGTGGGTGGGTGAGTAACCTTTACTCTCTGTTCCAGGTGGGTGGGTGGGTGAGTAACCTTTACTCTCTGTTCCAGGTGCGTGGGTGGGTGAGTAACCTTTATTCTCTGGTCCATGTGGGTGGGTGAGTAACCTTTACTCTCTGTTCCAGGTGGGTGGGTGGGTAAGTAACCTTTATTCTCTGGTCCAGGTGGGTGGGTAAGTAACCTTTACTCTCTGTTCCAGGTGGGTGGGTGAGTAACCTTTATTCTCTGTTCCAGGTGGGTGGGTGAGTAACCTTTACTCTCTGTTCCAGGTGGGTGGGTGGGTAAGTAACCTTTATTCTCTGGTCCAGGTGGGTGGGTGAGTAACCTTTACTCTCTGTTCCAGGTGGGTGGGTGAGTAACCTTTATTCTCTGTTCCAGGAGGGTGGGTGAGTAACCTTTACTCTCAGTCTCTCAGGGTGTAGATAGATATGACAGGTCTAGAAGCGACGCCACTCGTCACCTCATATCATATTGTGAACCAGACCGATTCATCTTCACTCCAAAAACGTATCCAGATATAATATTTGAGACCGATGTTTTTCAGAAACCCTGTCTTGTAAAGTTCCAGGGCTTGAGTCAACATTCCCTCCCTCTCCTCCACACACACCTTTTCCCTTGCAGTTGAAAGAGCTTGGAGGGTGACACGACAAACTATCCAGGGGAGAGAAAGGTGTGCCGCCTATGACCCACTTGGTCGAAGCGGCTGCTGGACAAATTGCAGCGGTGAGGTCGTTATTGTCCGGGGCTGGAGTTATTGCTACATATGCTATAGGGCTGTGATAGATAGACAGAGGAGGGGTCAGTAGAAAACACATAAAGAGAAGAGGAGAGTGAGAATTAAATCACTAAAGAAGAATGGAGTCAGACAGTGGACCAAAACACAGTAATAAACAAGTCAACAAAGATGACTGTAGTAGAGAAGGTACCTAAAATATATTCCAGAGAATTGTAGATATGACTTTATTCTACACTTTATTTGAAAGGGCCATGGTGTACCATGGTGGTATATACCGTATGCCTCCTAGTGTCTCAGAGTCTCCGATTGCATCTATACCTAATGGCTCCAGACTGCAGGTGTTTGTGGCTGCAGCCCTCCAGGCCTCCATCTGTCTCCATCACTGGCCCTGAAGGCCTTGAAGGTGAAACACCACCACTCCCCTCAACCTCCTCTAGATGTGGCCACAAATGGCCCCTGTTGATTGGCCTGCCGCCTGATGGAGGCCTCTTCTGATTGGCCTGCCTGATGGAGTGCTTATTGAATTAATGCAGAAGTCAGACTCCGAACACACAAATCCAAGAACCAATGAAGCAGGGAGAGAAAGAACAGACTGAAGGATGGGACTGTTGAAGGATAATAGTTTGTATTGACAAACCGAGATATAATGGTTTTGATAGAAAAAAATATTGAAATGTATATTGACATACAGTGCCTTGCGAAAGTATTCGGCCCCCTTGAACTTTGCGACCTTTTGCCACATTTCAGGCTTCAAACATAAAGATATAAAACTGTATTTTTTTGTGAAGAATCAACAACAAGTGGGACACAATCATGAAGTGGAACGACATTTATTGGATATTTCAAACTTTTTTAACACGTCAAAAACTGAAAAATTGGGCGTGCAAAATTATTCAGCCCACCTTTTGCTGCGATTACAGCTGTAAGTCGCTTGGGGTATGTCTCTATCAGTTTTGCACATCGAGAGACTGAAATTTTTTCCCATTCCTCCTTGCAAAACAGCTCGAGCTCAGTGAGGTTGGATGGAGAGCATTTGTGAACAGCAGTTTCAGTTCTTTCCACAGATTCTCAATTGGATTCAGGTCTGGACTTTGACTTGGCCATTCTAACACCTGGATATGTTTATTTTTTAACCATTCCATTGTAGATTTTGCTTTATGTTTTGGATCATTGTCTTGTTGGAAGACAAATCTCCCTCCCAGTCTCAGGTCTTTTGCAGACTCCATCAGGTTTTCTTCCAGAATGGTCCTGTATTTGGCTCCATCCATCTACCCATCAATTTTAACCATATTCCCTGTCCCTCCTGAAGAAAAGCAGGCCCAAACCATGATGCTGCCACCGCCATGTTTGACAGTGGGGATAGTGTGTTCAGGGTGATGAGCTGTGTTGCTTTTACGCCAAACATAACATTTTGCATCGTTGCCAAAAAGTTCAATTTTGGTTTCAACTGACCAGAGCACCTTTTTCCACATGTTTGGTGTGTCTCCCAGGTGACTTGTGGCAAACTTTAAACAACACTTTTTTATGGATATCTTTAAGAAATGGCTTTCTTCTTGCCACTCTTCCATAAAGGCCAGATTTGTGCAATATACGACTGATTGTTGTCCTATGGACAGAGTCTCCCACCTCAGCTGTAGATCTCTGCAGTTCATCCAGAGTGGTCATGGGCCTCTTGGCTGCATCTCTGATCAGTCTTCTCCTTGTATGAGCTGAAAGTTTAGAGGGACGGCCAGGTCTTGGTAGATTTGCAGTGGTCTGATACTCCTTCCATTTCAATATTATCGCTTGCACAGTGCTCCTTGGGATGTTTAAAGCTTGGGAAATCTTTTTGTATCCAAATCCGGCTTTAAACTTCTTCACAGCAGTATCTCGGACCTGCCTGGTGTGTTCCTTGTTCTTCATGATGCTCTCTGCGCTTTTAACGGACCTCTGAGACTATCACAGTGCAGGTGCATTTATACGGAGACTTGATTACACACAGGTGGATTGTATTTATCATCATTAGTCATTTAGGTCAAGATTGGATCATTCAGAGATCCTCACTGAACTTCTGGAGAGAGTTTGCTGCACTGAAAGTAAAAGGGCTGAATAATTTTGCACGCCCAATTTTTCAGTTTTTGATTTGTTAAAAAAGTTTGAAGTATCCAATAAATGTCGTTCCACTTCATGATTGTGTCCCACTTGTTGTTGATTCTTCACTAAAAAATACAGTTTTATATCTTTATGTTTGAAGCCTGAAATGTGGCAAAAGGTCGCAAAGTTCAAGGGGGGCGAATACTTTCGCAAGGCACAGTATCTTGACATATATCTTGTATTTCTCAAAGACAAGAGCTCTACAGAGTTGCAAAAAACATAACATGGCTAGGGCCATCTTCACTCTTATGCATTTGATTATGCCTTAATATAACTCTCGTCCCCTGTTTCCGGTACAGCAATTCTCATCAATTCAGCTCTCTGACTCCAAGCTGAATTTCAAAGCGACTGACACCACAGAGGATGCATGCAGCCAAATAGAACAACAAAAGGCTTTGAGTCTCGATTGTGAGGCATTTTTTCTCTCTCTCTCTCACACAATTACACTCACTCTCCCTGCCGCACTGGGAGTTATTCAACCTGTTTGTGCCTGGGCTGCTGGTCATTTCTGAAGCACTATCGTTTGTCTCTGTCAGACACCCAAACGACTCTGGAATGAAGAGGGACACATGAAGGGGGACCGGGGGAGAGATGTGCCTCTACCATCCCCCTGGCTACACACACACACACACACACACACACACACACACACACACACACACACACACACACACACACACACACACACACACACACACACACACACACACACACACACACACCTCTCAGCCAGTCCCTACCAATGGACCTACTCCATCACACCCTCCCCACTCCAGAAATGACTACCCACCAACACACCCCTCCTCACCCCCGACTCCTCAAGCTTGCTGCTGCTGTGGTTTTTTAAAGATCCTATTCTGGATTTTCTACTTCGTACGTCTGATTTTTCACTGTGCGGTTTACATCTGTAATATTCTGTCATGTGACGAATAAACTGGTTTGACCTGGACTGGGGGCACAGCACCACCCGTTTGGGTTTCTGACACAAATGTAATTGAAAATACCATCTAACATGAGAGCAGAACAAAGTAGCAGGGTAGTTGTGCTGTGAGTGTTACAAGATAAGTGTGTGTGTGTGTGTGTGTGTGTGTGTGTGTGTGTGTGTGTGTGTGTGTGTGTCTGTGTGTCTGTGTGTCTGTGTGTCTGTGTGTGTGTGTGTGTGTGTGTGTGTGTGTGTGTGTGTTACAAGATAAATTAGTCTCTCAATAGCGTTCTCTATTGGGGAGACGAGGCACGGGTGTTTGGGCTGATAAGGACTTCCTGGCATTGAGGGGAAAAAAGGAAACGGTGTTACATAGTAGATAGCAACCAATTTCGCTTATTAGAATTGAATAAAACTTTATTTTACAATGTCAATCAGGAAATTCATCTAAGGATGGTGTGGCAAGAGGGAAGAATAAAATAGTGTTTTTGCATTTGGTTTGGCACGCCTTGTGTTGCGTCTGTCTGTGGCCTTTGAAGGAAAATTAGGTGATTGAAGTTCAATTTGTAGGCTGTTATTAAGCGTTTCCGCGCGACTGCTTCGGTTAAAGGATCACGGAAGAGGGATTTATTATTACCTTTTGGTCCTATGAAGAGCTGGAGATAAAGTGATGAAATTAATGAGCGGGAGGAAGAGAGGTGATCAATCAACATCAAAACAGAGATGGGGGGTAGAAGGAGAGGGGGGGTAGAGGGAGAGGGGGTGGTAGAGGGAGAGGGAGGGAGAGGGAGAGGGGGTAGAGGGAGAGGGGGTAGAGGGAGAGGGGGTAGAGGGAGAGGGGGTAGAGGGAGAGGGGGTAGAGGGAGAGGGAGAGGGGGTAGAGGGAGAGGGGGTAGAGGGAGAGGGAGAGGGGGTAGAGGGAGAGGGAGGGAGAGGGAGAGGGGGTGGTAGAGGGAGAGGGGGTAGAGGGAGAGGGGGTGGTAGAGGGAGAGGGAGGGAGAGGGAGAGGGGGTAGAGGGAGAGGGGGTAGAGGGAGAGGGAAAGGGGGTGGTAGAGGGAGAGGGAGAGGGGGTAGAGGGAGAGGGAGGGAGAGGGGGTGGTAGAGGGAGAGGGGTAGAGGGAGAGGGGGTGGTAGGGAGGGGAGGGAGAGGGGGTGGTAGAGGGAGAGGGGGTAGAGGGAGAGGGGGTAGAGGGAGAGGGGGTGGTAGAGGGAGAGGGGGTGGTAGAGGGAGAGGGAGGTAGAGGGAGAGGGGGTGGTAGAGGGAGAGGGGGTAGAGGGAGAGGGGGTAGAGGGAGAGGGGGTAGAGGGAGAGGGGGTAGAGGGGATAGAGGGGGTAGAGTGAGAGGGGGTAGAGTGAGAGGGGGTAGAGGGAGAGGGGGAGCAGCCATATTGGGGAAGTTGATAGGGTTTGTAGTGAAAAAGAAAAGAAACCTCTGGACTTATCAGTACGGAATTGGAATTGCTTTTGCGACGCGCAAACACACACAATCGGAGGCATATTTATTTGTTTATTTATTTTACCTTTATTTAACCAGGCAAGTCAGTTAAGAACAAATTCTTATTTTCAATGACGGCTT
>NC_068436.1:13527958-13537958 GCF_023373465.1 Oncorhynchus keta | reverse complement strand
GCCAGACATATGCAAATTTAGTAGGCTGCCTGTCCCTGCATTTTACCTGGAACTTCAGGGCAACGATGGCCGTTCAAAAGAAGACAAGAGAACAAAAACAGACGGATGTTGCTACTGTACTTATCATTGACCCAGGGACAGAGACTCTTCCCAGGCCTAAAATTGTCCACAAAGGCTTTAAAACGGTTGGTTCTTTCATTGATTAAATACTATATCCAACAGCTATCTTTTAAGAAGTACAAAACAGTCCCTCGAGACCACGAGGTTGCACCTGTTGGAGGTGGGATACAACTTCAACGACTAGAAAAACGCTCCTTGAAGTGTCAAGCCAGTCAGCCAACGCTAGCCCCTTCATGAATGGAGGAGAGAGGAGATGGAGGCGCTTTTCATTGAAATTCAGAGGTGCAGAGAAAATCGGGGAGACAGGCCCAAGCTTCTGGAGCAAAGTGTTCAAAGACTGAGGCATTGTCCCCAACCTCCAACTTCCCTCTAAACCGCCGCCGCATTGAGCCACCGTTCGCCACACAAACATCAGACAGGTTAAGATCGCTGGCCAGCGCCTATCACATTCTCCCCGCTATCCCTCAAACTCCCAAAGCCCCCTTTGACCTTTTTACCATCGACAGGCCTTTTTGGGGGTCGCTGTGGAGCTCCACTGAGGTAAACTCTTCACTAATCCTGCTTTTGTCCCTGGCTTAATTGGATTGGAGCAGGGGTGTGGGGTGGAGAGTAGACCTCTCTTAGGGGAAAGGAGGGTTGGGGGAAAGAGAGGGAGAGTGAAAAAGGCTGGATGAATAGAACCCATATGGCTATGTGGAAGATTCCGAGGTGATTCAATCCGAGCTAGATGATCTGTATGGTCGTGTTGAGAGCCGTCCCTTTAAGAAGATAACTGAGCTAATAAATAACCTCCACTCTCCAGAGGCAGGGGTCTAAGGGGGTTAAATGGAGGAGAGGGAAGTCAACTAGCTAGTGATAGTGTTTGGATAACCTGCCCATCTCTAGCTAGGAGATTCCATTTATCCATTCTCAATTCCATTCATGTATTGGGGGAGGAAATAGAGGCTGGAATCTGTTTTCTACATGGACTGTCTGTCGTCTGAGTTGAACCCAATGTTCCATTTCAAATGATCAACTGAGAGACGTGATTTTTGTGTTTTTAAACGACTGGTGCAAAACTAATTCCAGTGGCTCGTTAAACACAGAAATAAAACGGATGACGGTGAGGAAATATGAACGTGTTGGTTGTGAAGATGCAACCCAAGATATCACCCACGACAACATGAGCAGCCCTATCCGAAGCACATGCTTTGTTCTCCAAAGCATCAGTCCTTACCAACAACAACAAAAACAAGCCTTTCAAAGTATGTTCCTTGAGTGTTGTTCTTGTGTTGGCCCCTTGTTTGTGTTTCTAGTGTGGAGCAGAGCTATAAACCCCTCTAATGCCATTGTCACCTATAAAGGAGTCTTGGTTGAGTGAGTACACAGGGCCCCTGTGGAGGTGCCATTTCAACCAGACTGGACGGGTCATTAACCATGATGGCGGTGGCAGCACGACCAGGAGTCACACACTATTCTCACTGATAGGATATAGTGGATACCTATACAGTCGGTCAACACAACAATTGTTCTAATGTCATTTTTGCACTGTCTGCTTTGTCATGCATCATGTGCAGTAAGAATATTAGCCAAATATTAGAACATTGTTCTTGTTTCTCTGTCAGATTCCTACTATTCTGATTTCTTGCTGGCCCATATCAATCATTTAGCCTCCATTAGTTGTATATCTCTTGATTGAAATGGTAAAATATGTACTCCCACCACTGGTTATCTGTCCATAAAAACGAAGGTAAAACAACTCAAACGTCCTAGATGCTTCCCTCCTTCCATATCACCATCAAAAATGATCCTCCAAATAATTAACAATTCCAATTTCCATTTGAGGGCAGTGATCGATCTTCCCGCAATCTGTCTGACTCTGACCTCTGTTCTGTTGACTAACAAAGGCTTGCTGATAGAACAGCAGGTACACAGGTGTTGAGTGGTTAATATCACACACACACTATCAGACTGGCATCCACAAGCAGGATGATCCATCAGGCTACTGCTGTTGCCTTTGACACCATGTGTCAGAACCCTGACTGAGGGACTAGATGATGGAGCTGTGTGAGTGAGAGAGAGTGAGAGAGAGTGAGAGTGAGAGTGAGAGAGAGAGAGAGAGAGAGAGAGAGAGAGAGAGAGAGAGAAAGTGATCAATCAGAGAGGGAAGGCCCTGGTCGGACATGGCCCTGATGGATACCAGTAAAACAAACCCCACAGATGGAGCATGATGGAGGGGCCAGGATCAGGTGCAACCAGGGCTTCTTTGTCTGGAGGTATTGCATGGTGAGGTGTGTCTACAGTACAAACTCAGGGGCAAGAGGTGTGGGATGAGAGGGAGAGATGTGTGAGATGTAAAACTGTGTGTGTGTGTGTGTGTGTGTGTGTGTGTGTGTGTGTGTGTGTGTGTGTGTGTGTGTGTGTGTGTGTGTGTGTGTGTGTGTGTGTGTGTGTGTGTGTGTGTGTGTGTGTGTGTGTGTTTGTGTGTGTTTGAGCGTGTGTGTCAGTGTGTTTGAGCGAGTGTGTGTGTGTGTGTTTGAGCGTGTGTGTGTGTGTGTGTTTGAGCGTGTGTGTGTGTGTGTGTTTGAGCGTGTGTGTGTGTGTGTAACCAGTGTTTCTCTTTCTGTGTGTGGTGCCAGCAAGATGAAGACAGAGACAGTGATGGTGTTAAAAGAGTAGAGACAGTCAGGGGGAAGGAGACATTAGTCATCATTAGCCGAGGGGTTGACACAGTGTCTAAGTGGTTCCCTGTGTGATGACCAAGTGGCAATAATCTTTCCCCAGACCTGTCCTGCCTGATTACATCTCTCTACTGGTGAACCTTGAATCTGCCGTGTTTTCACACACACACACACACACACACACACACACACACACACACACACACACACACACACACACACACACACACACACACACACAGGCCCCGTTTAACATCTCCGCAATAACAAACCGACACAAGATCCGGGTCGACAACGACAACAGAAACAGAGGAACAGTGGAGAGGTAAAAAGAAGAGAAGAGAGAACAGGAGATGAAACAATCTTCAACATCATTCCACCTTGTAGCCTGCTCTGAATCAGAACGTAAAGCACCACTGACTGACTACATGCTGACAGAAGCAGAACGAGTTGAATACAAACTGTCCTTGAGTTCCAGCTCTCGAAAAGCAATTACATCTACATTGATGCCAGACGATAATTTATCAATGGTTAGAACTGCCTTCCTTGTACACTGCTCAAAAAAATAAAAGGGAACACTTCAACACAATGTAACTCCAAGTCAATCACACTGTGAAATCAAACTGTCCACGTAGGAAGCAACACTGATTGACAATAAATTTCACATGCTGTTGTGCAAATGGAATAGACAACAGGTGAAAATTATAGGCAATTAGCAAGACACCCACAATAAAGGAGTGGTTCTACAGGTGGTGACCACAGACCACTTCTCAGTTCCTATGCTTCCTGGCTGATGTTTTGGTCACTTTTGAATGCTGGCGGTGCTTTCACTCCAGTGGTAGCATGAGACGGAGTCTACAACCCACACAAGTGGCTCGGGTAGTGCAGCTCATCCAGGATGGGACATTAATGCGAGCTGTGGCAAGAAGGTTTGCTGTGCCTGTCAGTGTAGTGTCCAGAGCATGGAGGCGCTACCAGGAGACAGGCCAGTACATCAGGAGAC
Source organism: Oncorhynchus keta (assembly GCF_023373465.1). Lineage (NCBI taxonomy): Eukaryota > Metazoa > Chordata > Actinopteri > Salmoniformes > Salmonidae > Oncorhynchus > Oncorhynchus keta. The sequence goes on along the minus strand of NC_068436.1, from coordinate 13,534,175 downwards.
ATGGAGGCGGCCGTAGGAGGGCAACAACCCAGCAGCAGGACCGCAACCTCCGCCTTTGTGCAAGGAGGAGCATGAGGAGCACTGCCAGAGCCCTGCAAAATTACCTCCAGCAGGCCACAAATGTGCATGTGTCTGTCTAAACGGTCAGAAACAGACTCCATGAGGGTGGTATGAGGGCCCGACGTCGACAGGTGGGTGTTGTGCTTACAGCCCAACACCGTGCACGACGTTTGGCATTTGCCAGAGAACACCAAGATTGGCAAATTCGCCACTGGCACCCTGTGCTCTTCACAGATGAAAGCAGGTTCACACTGAGCACATGTGACAGAGTCTGGAGACGCCGAGGAGAACGTTCTGCTGTCTGCAACATCGTCCAGCATGACCGGTTTGGCGGTGGGTTAGTCATGGTGTAGGGTGGCATTTCTTTGGGGGGCCGCACAGCCCTCCATGTGCTCGCCAGAGGTAGACTGACTGCCATTAGGTACCGAGATGAGATCCTCAGACCCCTTGTGAGACCATATGCTGGTGCGGTTGGCCCTGGGTTCCTCCTAATGCAAGACAATGCTAGACCTCATGTGGCTGGAGTGTGTCAGCAGTTCCTGCAAGAGGAAGGCATTGATGCTATGGACTGGCTCGCCCGTTCCCCAGACCTGAATCCAATTGAGCACATCTGGGACATCATGTCTCGCTCCATCCACCAACGCCACGTTGCACCACAGACTGTCCAGGAGTTGGCAGATGCTTTAGTCCAGGTCTGGGAGGAGATCCCTCAGGAGACCATCCGCCACCTCATCAGGAGCATGCCCAGGCGTTGTAGGGAGGTCATACAGGCACGTGGAGGCCACACACACTACTGAGCCTCATTTTGACTTGTTTTAAGGACATTACATCAAAGTTGGATCAGCCTGTAGTGTGGTTTTCCACATTGATACATTTGATTTCCATTGATAATTTGTGTGATTTTGTTGTCAGCACATTCAACTATGTAAAAAAAAAGTATTTAATAAGAATATTTCATTCATTCAAATATAGGATGTGTTGTTTTAGTGTTCCCTTTATTTTTTTGAGCAGTGTATATATGGCTGTAATGCAACAACAACAACACATGACCCTATCGACAAATACACAAGCAACATCTTGAAAAGTGTCTAACTCTTGATCTGGCGTTGCAGTAAGTGAAGTTCAAAATAACTATTAATATGGCTGGCACAGGAACAGGGTTATAAACAATACAGAGAGAGGTAAAGAAAGAAGATGGCCACCACAGGAACAGGGTTATAAACAATATGTAGAGAGTTAAAGAAAGAAGATGGCCACCACAGGAACAGGGTTATAAACAATATGTAGAGAGGTAAAGAAAGAAGATGGCCACCACAGGAACAGGGTTATAAACAATATGTAGAGAGGTAAAGAAAGAAGATGGCCACCACAGGAACAGGGTTATAAACAATATGTAGAGAGGTAAAGAAAGAAGATGGCCACCACAGGAACAGGGATATAAACAATATGTAGAGAGGTAAAGAAAGAAGATGGCCACCACAGGAACAGGGATATAAACAATATGTAGAGAGGTAAAGAAAGAAGATGGCCACCACAGGAACAGGGATATAAACAATATGTAGAGAGGTAAAGAAAGAAGATGGCCACCACAGGAACAGGGATATAAACAATATGTAGAGAGGTAAAGAAAGAAGATGGCCACCACAGGCACAGGGATATAAACAATACAGAGAGAGGTAAAGAAAGAAGATGGCCACCACAGGAACAGGGATATAAACAATATGTAGAGAGGTAAAGAAAGAAGATGGCCACCACAGGAACAGGGTTATAAACAATATGTAGAGAGGTAAAGAAAGAAGATGGCCACCACAGGAACAGGGTTATAAACAATATGTAGAGAGGTAAAGAAAGAAGATGGCCACCACAGGAACAGGGATATACACAATACAGAGAGAGGTAAAGAAAGAAGATGGCCACCACAGGAACAGGGATATAAACAATATGTAGAGAGGTAAAGAAAGAAGATGGCCACCACAGGAACAGGGATATAAACAATATGTAGAGAGGTAAAGAAAGAAGATGGCCACCACAGGAACAGGGATATAAACAATATGTAGAGAGGTAAAGAAAGAAGATGGCCACCACAGGCACAGGGATATAAACAATACAGAGAGAGGTAAAGAAAGAAGATGGCCACCACAGGAACAGGGATATAAACAATATGTAGAGAGGTAAAGAAAGAAGATGGCCACCACAGGAACAGGGATATAAACAATATGTAGAGAGGTAAAGAAAGAAGATGGCCACCACAGGAACAGGGATATAAACAATACAGAGAGAGGTAAAGAAAGAAGATGGCCACCACAGGAACAGGGATATAAACAATATGTAGAGAGGTAAAGAAAGAAGATGGCCACCACAGGAACAGGGTTATAAACAATATGTAGAGAGGTAAAGAAAGAAGATGGCCAACACAGGAACAGGGTTATAAACAATATGTAGAGAGGTAAAGAAAGAAGAAGGTCACCACAGGAACAGAGATATAAAAAATATAGAGGGAGGTAAAGAAAGAAGATGGCCGTCACAGGAACAGGGCTATAAACAATACAGAGAGAGGTAAAGAAAGAAGATGGTTGCCACAGGAACAGGGCTATAAACAATATAGAGAGAGGTAAAGAAAGAAGATGGCCGCCACAGGAACAGGGCTATAAACAATACAGAGAGAGGTAAAGAAAGAAGATGGCCACCACAGGAACAGGGATATAAACAATATAGAGAGAGGTAAAGAAAGAAGATGGCCACCACAGGAACAGGGATATAAACAATATAGAGAGAGGTAAAGAAAGAAGATGGCCACCACAGGAACAGGGCTATAAACAATACAGAGAGAGGTAAAGAAAGAAGAAGGTCACCACAGGAACAGGGATATAAAAAATATAGAGGGAGGTAAAGAAAGAAGATGGCCGCCACAGGAACAGGGATATAAACAATACAGAGAGAGGTAAAGAAAGAAGAAGGTCACCACAGGAACAGGGTTATAAACAATATGTAGAGAGGTAAAGAAAGAAGATGGCCACCACAGGAACAGGGTTATAAACAATATGTAGAGAGGTAAAGAAAGAAGATGGCCACCACAGGAACAGGGATATACACAATACAGAGAGAGGTAAAGAAAGAAGATGGCCACCACAGGAACAGGGATATACACAATACAGAGAGGTAAAGAAAGAAGATGGCCACCACAGGAACAGGGATATAAACAATATGTAGAGAGGTAAAGAAAGAAGATGGCCACCACAGGAACACGGATATAAACAATATAGAGAGAGGTAAAGAAAGAAGATGGCCACCACAGGAACAGGGATATAAACAATATGTAGAGAGGTAAAGAAAGAAGATGGCCACCACAGGAACAGGGATATAAACAATATGTAGAGAGGTAAAGAAAGAAGATGGCCACCACAGGAACAGGGATATAAACAATATGTAGAGAGGTAAAGAAAGAAGATGGCCACCACAGGAACAGGGATATAAACAATATGTAGAGAGGTAAAGAAAGAAGATGGCCACCACAGGCACAGGGATATAAACAATACAGAGAGAGGTAAAGAAAGAAGATGGCCACCACAGGAACAGGGATATAAACAATATGTAGAGAGGTAAAGAAAGAAGATGGCCACCACAGGAACAGGGTTATAAACAATATGTAGAGAGGTAAAGAAAGAAGATGGCCACCACAGGAACAGGGATATACACAATACAGAGAGAGGTAAAGAAAGAAGATGGCCACCACAGGAACAGGGATATACACAATACAGAGAGGTAAAGAAAGAAGATGGCCACCACAGGAACAGGGATATAAACAATATGTAGAGAGGTAAAGAAAGAAGATGGCCACCACAGGAACAGGGATATAAACAATATAGAGAGAGGTAAAGAAAGAAGATGGCCACCACAGGAACAGGGCTATAAACAATACAGAGAGAGGTAAAGAAAGAAGAAGGTCACCACAGGAACAGGGATATAAAAAATATAGAGGGAGGTAAAGAAAGAAGATGGCCGTCACAGGAACAGGGCTATAAACAATACAGAGAGAGGTAAAGAAAGAAGATGGTTGCCACAGGAACAGGGCTATAAACAATATGTAGAGAGGTCGCTCTGGATAAGAGCGTCTGCTAAATGACTTAAATGTAAATGTAAATGTAAAGAAAGAAGATGGCCACCACAGGAACAGGGATATACACAATACAGAGAGAGGTAAAGAAAGAAGATGGCCACCACAGGAACAGGGATATACACAATACAGAGAGGTAAAGAAAGAAGATGGCCACCACAGGAACAGGGATATAAACAATATGTAGAGAGGTAAAGAAAGAAGATGGCCACCACAGGAACAGGGATATAAACAATATAGAGAGAGGTAAAGAAAGAAGATGGCCACCACAGGAACAGGGCTATAAACAATACAGAGAGAGGTAAAGAAAGAAGAAGGTCACCACAGGAACAGGGATATAAAAAATATAGAGGGAGGTAAAGAAAGAAGATGGCCGCCACAGGAACAGGGCTATAAACAATACAGAGAGAGGTAAAGAAAGAAGATGGCCACCACAGGAACAGGGCTATAAACAATACAGAGAGAGGTAAAGAAGATGCCCGCCACAGGAACAGGGCTATAAACAATACAGAGAGGTTTAAAAAAATGCTTAAAATATTTTTTAAAGAAGATGGCCGCCACAGGAAAAAGGCTATAAAGAACATAGTGAGGTACAAATAAAGAAGATGAGAGAGAAATGGAGAGCGAGAGAGAGAGAAACTGCTTCTGCTATTTTTCTACAGAAAACTATAATGACTAAAATGCGACAGAAGGCTGCGTTTGTAAGGCTGTGCCAGGACTGGACATGTGGGGGGAGACCAGAGACGACAGCAAAAACTCACTTCAGGAAGCTTAAAACGTGTATTTGGCATTATCTCTATTAATTGGCTCAAATCGATCTCAATTGCTCACATCTGTCTTATGCATTTGCGGTTAGGAGCCTTTGAAGACTCGGACAGTGACTTACAATAGGAGAGTGAAGGCAAGGGAGAGGGGAACATGGGAGTCTGTATGGTAATAATTGAGTTTCTTGACGAAGAGGTAAAGTCAATGTGCCACAGGGAGCAAGAGGCTGGGTGGGATTTCGCATGTAGAAGGGAGAAGACCCTGGACATCAGGGAATGAGCGGAGGAAAAGGAGAAGAGCAGAGCGGCCGATTGGCTCTGATGATAATGAGTCTGTTTCGGGTAAGGAAACACTTAATGTCTTCCAGGTGCTGTAATTACCAGGAAAGCGATGGATGGAGACAGAGAGAGAGACAGAGGGAGAGAGGGAAAAAAGAAAGTGGCCCTCCACCACATCACTCAACCGGGTCCTTGTCGCGGTATGCCTGAGCGATTTATTGACCGTCCCAGGATGCACTCTGTCAGAGCTGAAGGAGCGAACAGAGAAATGGAGGAGTAGAGAGATGGTGGGGGAGGAAATATGAATGGTAGCGGTGAGAGGTGAACGGGCTGGGTTCCTGCTGCTCATTGATAATGACATACCTGTTCGTCAGGACGTCCGTTAGCTCTAAGTAGTGTGTACTGGAACTAACTGGAAAATCAATATGGCTTCCTCACAGGCCAGGCTGCCATGCCGCCCAGGCAACCCTCTCTGACTGGCAGCTGCAGCCGAAGGTCGTCCCTAGCGACCGGAGGGGGGGGGTGAAAGGTGGAATAGGGGGTAGCCGCCATGGTTTGACGCTTTCAGGACAGACTAACGACATGGAACTGGCCCCGACAAAACGCTGGGTGATTTTCTTTGACTGACCACCCTGTCCTCTCCCCATTCTGCTACTGAATACCCCTCTGCTTAAGCCGTCTCCTCCCCACCAATTGGCAAAGTGCTACTAGTGTCCTTCACAACAGAATCTTCTTCAGAGAACCACAGAACACAGTCCGGGAACCAGTAGGCTGGAACCAGTAGGCTGGAACCAGGAGGGCTGGAACCAGGAGGGCTGGAACCAGGGGGGCTGGAACCAGGGGGGCTGGAACCAGGGGGGCTGGAACCAGGAGGGATGGAACAAGGGGGCTGGAAAGAGGAGGGCTGGAACAAGGGGGGCTGGAACCAGGAGGGCTGGAACAAGGGGGCTGGAACCAGGAGGGTTGGAACCAGGAGGGCTGGAACAAGGGGGGCTGGAAC
>NC_068436.1:13482958-13522958 GCF_023373465.1 Oncorhynchus keta | reverse complement strand
GTGTGTGTGTGTCTTTGTCTGTCTGTCTGTCTGTCTGTCTGTCTGTCTGTCTGTGTGTGTCTCTGTCTGTGTGTGTCTCTGTCTGTGTGTGTCTCTGTCTGTGTGTGTCTCTGTCTGTGTGTGTCTCTGTCTGTGTGTGTCTCTGTCTGTCTGTGTGTGTCCGTCTATCCGAGTGTATCCGAATGTGTCCGAGTGTGTCCGTCTGTGTCCGTCTGTCCGGGTGTGTCCGTCTGTCCGAGTCTGTCCGAGTGTGTCCGTCTGTCCGAGTCTGTCCGAGTGTGTCCGTCTGTCCGAGTGTGTCCGAGTGTGTCCGTCTGTCCGAGTGTGTCCGAGTGTGTCCGAGTGTGTCCGAGTGTGTCCGAGTGTGTCCGAGTGTGTCCGAGTGTGTCCGTGTGTCCGAGTGTGTCCGTCCGTCTGTCCGAGTCTGTCCGAGTCTGTCCGAGTCTGTCCGAGTCTGTCCGAGTCTGTCCGAGTGTGTCCGAGTGTGTCAGAGTGTGTCAGAGTGTGTCAGAGTGTGTCCGAGTGTGTCCGTCTGTCCGGGTGTGTGCGTCTGTCCGGGTGTGTCCGTCTGTCCGAGTGTGTCCGAGTGTGTCCGTCTGTCCGAGTGTGTGCGTCTGTCCGAGTGTGTCCGAGTGTGTCCGTCTGTCCGAGTGTGTCCGAGTGTGTCCGTCTGTCCGAGTGTGTCCGTCTGTCCGAGTGTGTCCGAGTGTGTCCGTCTGTCCGAGTGTGTCCGAGTGTGTCCGTCTGTCCGAGTGTGTCCGTCTGTCCGAGTGTGTCCGTCTGTCCGAGTGTGTGTATATGTCTGTCTGTCAAGACTGCGTCTGTCGGACTGTCTGTCGGACTGACTGTGTGCGTCTCTCTGTCTGACTGTGTGCGTCTGTCTGTCTGACTGTCTGACTGTGTGCGTCTTTCTGTCTGACTGTGTGCGTCTGTCTGTCTGACTGTGTGCCTGACTGTGTACGCCTGTCTGTCTGACTGTGTGCGTCTGTCTGTCCTGAGTGTGTGTGTGCGCGTCTGTCTGTCCTGAGTGTGTGTGTGCGTCTGTCTGTCCTGAGTGTGTGTGTGCGTCTGTCTGTCCTGAGTGTGTGTGTGCGTCTGTCTGTCCTGAGTGTGTGTGTGTGTGTGTGTGTGTGTGCGTCTGTCTGTCCTGAGTGTGTGTGTGTGCGTCTGTCTGTCCTGAGTGTGTGTGTGTGTGTCTGTCTGTCCTGAGTGTGTGTGTGTGTGTGCGTGTCTGTGCGTGTGTCCGTGCGTGTCCGTGCGTGTCCGTGCGTGCGTTTCTGTCCGTGCGTGTCCGTGCGTGTGTGTCCGCGCGTGTCTGTCCGTGCGTTCCGTGCGCGCGTGTCCGTGCGCGCGTGTCCGTGCGTGCGTGTCTGTGCGTGTATCTGTGTGTCTGTGTGTGCACGCGTGACGGCCAGATGCAGAGGCCCAGCCAAGCAATTAGTACCACGGCCTGATTTTTGGGCCCACTGCCTCCTACAGAGAGAGAGAGCAGCTGGGTCCATGCACCAGGGCCTGGGTGACGCCTTCGAGTGAGTGTGTGTTGGTGTGTGTATGTGTGTCTGCCTGCTACACTTTCCCTGTGCCTCTCATATTTCCACCGGCAGAAGAGAGGAGAAAATAGAGAAAAAGCTGCAGCTAAAAGCCCCTCTCTGCCTGACATCCTCCCCCTTATCATTCACTTGAAAGTACAAAGGGCGCTAACTCAACCAGACACAGGAATAAAACTGTTGCAGATTTTTTTTCTCTTCTTCCCCACCAAACATCTCAGGCCTCTGAACTCAATTCCTGTATTCCTTATTTATAGCTCTTCTTCTCCAACGAGAGAGAGAGGGAGGGCGCGAGAGAGAGCGCGCTAGAGAGAGAGCGCGAGAGAGAGAGAGCGCGAGAGAGAGAGGGAGGGCGCGCGAGAGAGGGAGGGCGCGCGAGAGAGGGAGGGCACGTGAGAGAGGGAGGGCGCGCGAGAGAGGGAGGGCGCGCGAGAGAGAGAGTGTAAAGGAACAATGTATTCTAATGTATTCACTGAGGAGAAGTTATTCATTCTGTCAGAATTCCTACTTCAAATATCTCCATTTACTCACAGTGGGGTGACTGGAGACGTCTAGGAACATGAATCTGTATCCAGACAGGCATAAGAGAGCTTATCCATGACATACATCTTGGTCATCATTGATTTCACTAAAGAAGAATGACCACCATTATAAACATCTATTAGATACATTCAACGAGCAAATATACCTGCCATACAACTTCCAATGAGTTATCCAGACTCACTACTTAGACACAATGTTCAGGTCAAGTTGCAGATTGTATGGACGTCAAGATTCCCTTCAACATTGAAAACAGATAACTAAGAATATATATGGAGGCAAAACATACACGAGGAGGGATGGTTAGCGACATTGTGTTGTACGCCAGCGAGGTGCTAAAAAAACAAAACAGCAGCCGTATATCCCATAACCCCTTGGGGCTAGGCTGAGTAATCTGGTAGCTCACTAGCTAGCCTCTCCAGTAGCTGGGCAGATGTGGTAGTGTGTTGGGGGGGGGGGGTGCTTTCGAGAGCGAGTGAGTCAGAAAAAGAGGTGCTTGTCAGAAAGCAGAAGTGAGAGAGAGAGGGGTTATGGACCCTGTCCTGGTGGAGTGAGAGGATCACTGTGGAGTCGTCACACAGACTCAGATCAAAGACGGACTCTTCAGGCAGGCCTCATCCTCTTTTACTCTATTCAGTACAGACCAGAGAAAGATCTTTAGGCGCCGTCTGATAAAGTGGGATGTTTTCACACGGAGATAAATAGGCAGAGAATAAAAGATGACTTCGATAGAAGCCCAAAAAAGGGCTGAAAAGAGCCTCAAAAGAAGCAGTTTAGTATCTATGACATGTTTTTATTTCTCCCAGGTACGGAGTTGCTCTTTGCTGTGATTGGTCCAATAACACGTGTCACGTTATGCTACATGGATGCTATCATATTCGTGTTGATGGTAATAAATCTAGTTTAAGTTATACACTTACCCTAAAACATAACATGAGCATATATTGGCTACATAAAATCCCCCAAATTATTATAATCATTATAGCATGTGTTTTAACGTGTAAAATCTGCATGATTAGCATAATCACCATTGATGCACTGAACATGGCCTTGGATGACTTCAAATAGACGCCAGAATCCAAAATGCCATATAAGGCACAGACACCAAAGCGGAAGTACAGGGAGATGAAACCGAATTCTGGAATCTCTGCAGTTCTGTAGTGTACTCTAACATGATGGATTCTGAAGGAGGCTATCGGAAATGAACTCTGTTTGGCTATGGTTCTGAGACTATTTGTTTTCGTTCTGTTCCTACAAATCAGCTGAACCCTAGAAAAAAGTGTGACAAGCCTTAAGAATAAGCAGCCTTACTTCGCCAAAAGCGAGCCTTTCCTTGAAAAAAGTCCCTCTGGATCCACACGCTAAGGGAACATCCGTGATAACTTTGAAACGAATAGTGAATGATGAGTCCAAAAGATGATTCACACAAAATGTTCGTATGAATTAAGGAGAGGTCAAAGGATGGGGCCAAAATACACACAAGCGCGTGCCCATGTGTACGCACACACACACACTCTGAAACTACAGGACATTGTGATGACTAACTACACCTAATATAACCTCAATAATAACACCCATGCATAGACACTACCTGAACACCAAAAACCCACACAACAAAAACACCATTCTAGCGTTGCATGCGTTGCCCATAATAGGTGCAGTGTTGTCACGACAGTGTGAAACCAGTTGAACTCCGGTTCACACAATTTTGCTTCAGTCGCTTATGAAGGCAAGAATTTATATTCCAGATATGTGTATATTGACCCTGTCTGACATTCAGAGTGTATTTACAATTTGTCTTTATAAGTCATACTTACTGTCACCATATATTTCATTAAGCTACAGTTACCATGTTACTTTACATTTGGACATTTTCACGACTTTGAGTGTGTCCCATCCCAAATGGCACCATGTTCCCTATATAGTGCACTACTTTTGACCAGGGTCCATGGGGCTCTTGTACTATATAGGGAATGGGGTGTCATTTGGGACACACACTTGGGGGCGTGTATTCATCTCTCAGGGCCTGAACTGTGCTTTTGATATTAAACAGTCTTGCAGTCTAAAATAAAAACCCTTAACCGTTTCTTTTTTTCTTTCTTAAGCTGCACGCCAAGGGTCTTTGAGTACTATTCCTCCAGTCGGGCATGATTCAGGGGAAAAGAATGTCAAATCTCAACAGTTTTGCATTTTTTAAATCTTCACAATAAATCAAGGTTGTAAGTAAACCATACATCACGCAGTAGCTAATGTAACGTTGCCTGTTCGGTTAGAGTTCAAGTATTTTTGCTAGAAACTTCCAAACGAATGTTTGCGTCTATGTGGCTTATCTCGTCTCTTAACAGCGTCAATTCTACTACGGTTCTAGTCCAGATCCAGAACATTGCTAATGACAACAAAAAGGAGGTGTATGTTGTAGGTTGACTACAACACTGACATCAATGCCACTCCACCAACTATAAACTAAAGATAGGAACCGGTTCATATAACAGAAAGTTAATGCAAAAATACCAAATATGCTGGATCATGAGAAAATTACCAGATTGCATGTGTGTGTGTGTGTATAGCATGCCTATACAGTGCATTCAGAAAGTATTCAGACCCCTTGAATTTTTCCACATTTTGCTACATTACAGCCTTATTCTAAAATTGATAAAATACATTTTTCTTCTTCTCCATAAATCCACACAATACCCCAAAATGACAAAGCGAAAACAGGTTTTTAAAATGTTTGCAAATGTATTAAAAAGTATATATTTTTTAAAGGAAATAGCTTATTTACATAAGTATTCAGAACCTTTGTTATGAGACACCCGAAATTGAGCTGAGGTGCATCCTGTTTCCATTGATCATCCTTGAGATGTTTCTACAACTTGATTGGAGTCCACCTGTGGTAAATTCAATTGATTGGACATGATTTGGAAAGGCACACACATGTCTATATACGGTCCCACAGTTGACAGTGCATGTCAGAGCATAAACCAAGTTACGAGGTTGAAGGAATTGTCCGTAGAGCTCCGAGGCAGGATTGTGTCGAGGCACAGATCTTGTGAAGGGCACCAAATCATTTCTTCAGCATTGAAAGTCCCCTTCGCCGGGGCAAACTGAGCTATCGGGGGAGAAGGGCCTTGGTCAGGGAGGTGACCAAGAACCCAATGGTCACTGTGACAGAGCTCCTCTGTGGGGATGGGGGAACCTTCCAGAAGGACAACCATCTCTGCAGCACTCCACCAATTAGGCCTTTATGGTAGAGTATCCAGACAGAAGCCACTCTTCAGAAAAAGGCAGGACAAGCCAAAAAGCACCTAAAGACTCTCAGACCATGACAAAAAAATGTAATCCAATTTTATTTGTCACATTCACCGAATAGAACAAGTGTAGACTTTACCGTGAAATGCTTACTTACAAGCCTTTAACCAACAGTTCAGCTCAACAAGAAGAAAATATTTACCAAGTAGACTAAAATAAAAAGTAATAATAAAGATAACACAATAAAAACAAGGAGGCTATGTATAGGGGGCACCGGCACCAAGTCAGTGTGCAAGGGTACAAGCTAGTTGAGGTCATCTCTACATGTAGGGGGGGCAGAAGTGACTATGCATAGGTAACAAACAACGAGTGTACAAAAGGGAGGGTGTGGGATCTCTCTGGTCTGATGAAACCAAGATTGAATTATTTGGCCTGAATGCCAAGCTTCACTTCTGGAGGAAACCTGGCACCATCCCTACAGTGAAGCATGGTGGTGGTGGCAGCATCATGCTGTCATCTGCCTTTTTCTGAGGAGTGGCTTCTAACATCTCTAGAGAGACCTGAAAATAGCTGTGCAGCAACGTTCCCCATCCAACCTGACAGAGCTTGAGAGGATCTGCAGAGAAGAATGGAAGAAACTCCCCAAATACAGGTGTGCCAAACATGTAGCATCAAACCCAAGAAGAGTCGGGGCTGTAATCGCTGCCAAAGGTGCTTCAACAAAGTACTGAGTAAAGGGTCTCTGAATACTTACGTAAATGTGATATTTAAGATTTTGCACAACAACAAAAAATAACTTTTTTTGCTTTGTCATAATGGGACATTGTGTGATGAGGGGGAAAAAACAATTGAATCAATTTTAGAATAAGGCTGTAACGTAACAAAATGTGGAAAGAGTTAAGGGGTCTGAATACTTTCCGAATGCACTGTATATGTGTAAACACTAAATACACCCATCATAAGTGAAAATAATCACAGACTTGAGGTTACATTCCTTAACTTGAACCAGGAAACAACCAATAAAACAAAATCCCTCAATTAAATTAAAATACCCAACAGAAACACCCCTTAACTACAGTTTTATAGTTTTTCAACATCCAGGCTTATAGTTAGTTAATCAAGACAGTGAGTTTTGTGAATCTGTCCCGAGGTCTCCTACTAGGGTTGGGCCAATATATGATCAAATTGAATATTGTGATATTTGACATTAAGGATATATCGGGAAGTGCAAGACTACTCGATTTGAACTTAACAAATCAAAAACTGTGAAGTTTTATCAGTTAGGCTGTTTAAATATGTTGAAAATTAAGTCTAAATTAATTAACTAAGCCTTACTGCTTCACAATACAAAGTTTATTTAAAGTTAAGATCATAAATAAGCACAAAAAAAGCACAGGCTGGAATGATTTACTCATTAACTGCGCAAAACAATTGTATCAGATATTGCAATATCTGGAGTAGCATATCATAGAAGATGTCTCCCCAAATATCACCCAACCACATCTCCTGCACTACTGTAATCTGTACCCTCTGTAGTGTTAGTAGCTTCATCAACACTACTAGAATCTATGAGAACGTCAAGTCCACAGGCATTTGCCATTTTACTGTTTAAAAAAATAATTAAACTTTTACAGAAAAACAGTTTGCAGAGAAAAACAGAAAAACACTATCACTTGGTTTCTGCCAACTTTGTGGCTTATTTCAGTATCCACACTGTATTTTCAGCGGTTGCATTTTCCAGTCTTCAGCTAAACCCGATGCTACAATGAATGTGGTGAGAATGAGAAACTGAAGCTAAATAGAGTACATGAGTATTCCAGGAATGTTTCAGTCCATTAACCTTTGTGTCGTGGTCATGCTGACCAATCTGTGGGAAACATAATGTATATTTGGCGCAAAAAGCATATTCTCCAAAATGGGAAATAATCGTTGTGTTTTTGTAATACTAAACTACAAGAAAAGGCATTGGCTGTATAAAGCCTGCATAACATTGAGACAATAGTGTTTCAGTCATGTACTAATATTACCATCAATTACATTTAAAATGTTAGTCTGTCTCTGTTTAAAGAGCCAAACAATATGCGTAAGCGGTTTTTCCCTCGTATGTCCAAACACGTGTTAAATTAGCTTCGCTGACTATTGTATGATAATATATTTTTAAAGGGATCAAATATACATTTGAAATAACTTCATAACGTACATCAGAATGCGAAAGAAGGTTTTCAAATCATTAATATAGATTTTTGATAAGCAATGTTAACTCCGCGGCATTGGTTCGTTGGGTGCTTTGCTTAACACCACAACAAGGACCTGGAGATATTTCCAGCTCCAAATGGCCAAAAGTCGTTGCAATTAAAACACTTATGTCTAATTAGGCCAAAAGCCTCGAGGGATCCCGGCATAAAAACGATGTCCACTGGACAGAGAATGTCCAATTGACTCCCTAATGAATTTAATGCCAAAGCTCCTAACAACCTGCGCCTCATTAACTTGGAGTAGTCTACAGCGGGAGGACGGGCAAAGAAGCTTCAGAGCTGGAGATAGATCAATAGTTTTGCAAACAGGACTTTAACTTAAGTAGCTTTCATTTAACTGATGCGTTACTTTTCGGGCCATTCTTTTGCAGCATCACTGTCTGAGGACCAGTCTCACACCCCGCCTTCTCCCCGCGCGTCTCGGTGCTGTGCCCGCGAGGAGACGGTGATTGGTTCTTAAGTCATCTAACATGAAGTCTGGGGTGATAAGAGGACTTCAATTACAATCCCGGGCCCGCGCGAAGAACGCCTGTCCGTTTATTATTCATCACCGACAAGGTTCACGCGCCGATAAAGCGATGACCAGATTAAAAGTACGTGCATTTTTGGAAAACCAAGCACAGCGCACAATGAGAAAGAAAAAGCCGTCTGTTTATGACTTGAGTGATTTTAAAATATAATTGAGCTTCTTGGAAATCAATTACATATTTAAATTGTTGTAAAATGAATGTGAAAAGATAAACATCAGACCTTTAGCTTTTTTTCTGAATTAGGCATTATTAAATGTAACATGCGCTTTATAAAACGACAAGGGCAAATAGGCTGCAATAAAACAGGCCCCAAACATAGTATTGAAGAACTATGGAATACCACATTAACATCTCAAAGGGTCTTACGATGTTAATTAAAATAATAGGCCTGTAGTCTTATTATCGTTCATCACATTTTATAATGACACGCGTGCTAAAACTTGCTCTGCAGGTGCGTGTAGTCCGCATCCATTCTAGGAGGAATTGTTCTCCGTTCTTAAATTGTGCAATGGCATGAAATGGGTCAAATATGGAAGTAATATTATGTTAATTTAGCCGATAGAATATTAGGGAAATTAGTAGGCCAAATTTGTATGGGAATACAATAAACCACATTTCAGTGAGGGGAAGGTTGTTGCTCTTAATCCGATATCCGAGGGAAGTTACTGATGACAAACAAAAAGCATTTCCTTTAAGACAAGTGGTTTGAAATGTGAACAACTTCTAGCCTATTAGACTGGAGAGAGAAAAAAATACTGAAAATCAGGAAAACATAATGATATGCTATTTTATGGAGAAAAAAACACAAATATTAGAAATATTGTACACTCACTGAACATTCGATTTATCTCGTTAACCTGATTATCTCACACCGTGTTGAACCCGCAGCCTGGAGACGCGCTTTCTAATAAAATTGGTCTTTCTTGTTTCTTGACGCATAAATGTCATAAAACATCAGTCAAAAAATTGCTTGGTATACATAAATTAGCAATTCACTAGAAATATGCAAATGCACGAATAGTCCAATAATTCATACATACTATAAAAGTACAGCATTTAAAAAACGTATTGGTTTCATTGTCGAAAGCGATTAAAACATTACTGCTGATGTTTATAAAGTAGTATCAAGCCTCATTAACTGCCATAGAAAAACAAAAGGGTTCCAAATTGATGCCATTCAGACATGAAGCGAGCCAGTAAATAAACACTTCCCTTGCAAGGTATCCAGCATCACTCAATGCGCAACCTATTCTCCTTCTAAATGTTTCCATTTTATATTGAGCACGTGCACACCTGGGGGGGAGGCTAGGTCAAGGCAAAATAGACACAGCTGTCTTTAAAACGTATTAAATATACTTCGTAGAAAAGAGCACAAAGTGTGTATACGAAAAGGAACCGTTTATCTTCCTATATCTCGACCTGGGAGCAGAGGCTCCGCGCGCAGGATGTTGGAGAGCGAAAGTGTGCCTCTCGTGAAAGAGTGCTTCTCGGAGAGGCCTCTGATTGGCTGGTTGCACTGACAGCTCCGCCGTTGATTGCAGGAGGAGAAGCCCGACCCCCTTTCACTCTTCTAGGGGACCATTCATAAACTACACAAGTCCAGCTCGCACAGCTGAGTGTGGACAACAGTGGGACAAGGTAGGAGAATAACGCGTAGTTTTCACGTTCAACCGATCGGACAAGGAGAGATGAGTGGTCACGACCAGAGCTTTATCCTTTAGGGTCTGCAAGCGCGAGGACACGGACGGTATTATACTGTACAATGAGCCCACCCCATTCTGGGGCTGCCTACTGCATATTGACTTGGACTGATATTTAGTAGCCTATTACGTTGCATCCCTATCGGTTTCCTTCCGACACTGTCTGACGTCCATCCGCTGTGTACGCAAAAAAGTTGAATTATATATATTTTCCATTGCTTGGGGAAGAGCGTTTCGCCTCTGGCTTTACCGGTAAGCATTGGATCCGTCAACGTACTGCGACTCTCCGGTGTACAGCCCGGACCTCTGCCCAAACATGATAGCGACGCAGGCAAAGCTGGTCTACCAGCTCAACAAATACTACAGCGAGAGATGCCAAACTCGAAAAGCGGCCATTGCAAAGACTATCCGGGAGGTGTGTAAGGTAGTGTCGGACGTCCTGAAGGAGGTCGAGGTGCAGGAACCCCGGTTCATCTCCTCTCTCAGCGAGATAGAGGCGCGCTTCGAGGGGATGGAGGTCATAGCCCCCAACGAGTTCGAGGTGGTCCTCTACCTCAACCAGATGGGAGTGTTCAACTTTGTTGACGACGGTTCTCTGCCCGGCTGCGCTGTACTGAAGCTGAGCGACGGCCGCAAAAGAAGTATGTCTCTCTGGGTCGAGTTCATAACGGCCTCGGGCTACCTTTCCGCTCGGAAGATCCGTTCAAGGTTTCAGACTCTGGTGGCGCAAGCGGTGGATAAGTGTAGCTACCGTGACGTGGTTAAAATGGTAGCAGATACAAGTGAGGTAAAACTAAGGATCCGGGAGAGATACGTGGTTCAGATCACCCCTGCGTTCAAGTGCACGGGGATCTGGCCTAGGAGCGCTGCCCAGTGGCCCATGCCCCATATCCCCTGGCCTGGTCCGAACCGGGTGGCCGAGGTCAAGGCCGAGGGCTTTAACCTGCTCTCCAAAGAGTGCTATTCGTTGACCGGGAAACAGAGCTCGGCTGAGAGTGACGCCTGGGTCTTGCAGTTCAGCGAGGCCGAGAATAGGCTCCTGATGGCGGGATGCAGGAAAAGATGCCTCTCGGTCCTGAAGACTCTCCGCGACCGTCATCTCGAGCTACCCGGTCAACCACTTCAGAGCTACCACATGAAGACGCTGCTGCTGTATGAGTGTGAGAAACACCCGAGAGAGACCGACTGGGATGAGTCCTGCCTCGGAGATCGAATCAACGGAATTCTGCTGCAGCTCATCTCGTGTTTGCAGTGCCGCAGATGCCCCCATTATTTCTTACCAAATTTGGACCTGTTTCAGGGGAAGCCCCACTCGGCCCTGGAAGCTGCCGCAAAGCAGACGTGGAGACTGGCGAGGGAAATCCTCACTAATGCAAAAAGTTTGGACAAATTATAAACTGTCTCGTTGTGATACTATTGCTATTTAGGGCCGAGGTGACGTTTTTTGAGATCACTTCAGAGTGGAGGAAAACGTCATGATCTTGGTATCTCCGCGCAATGTGAAACAATAGGGAAATTAAAAACAAACAAAAAAAGACTTTTACAACGGAGTGTAATGGGACATTGCCATTCAGAGAGAACGTGAAGGTACATTAAGCTAAATGTAATACTTTTTGTTGTTGTTTTGTTTTAAAATGTTTTCACAAAGTGAATAAATGTTTATTTAAAATTATATGCACAAAATCTTTAAGTGAAAGAATAAAAATGTAGTGTGCCAAGTTCCAATTTTTCATTACGTGACCTTAAACTGAAATGTTAATAAAACTAAGAAATGACATTACAACTTGGCCTTGTGTTTGTATACGTGTTTTGAGAACTGGCATTGTTTAGTAAGCAAGAGATAAAGAGGATCGTGAAATCAATTCCTGTGTGAAAAAAACAATTAATGTGCGTAAAAAATGACTGTTGATACATTTACATTCGGTAAATCTTGGGCCTCGATTCATTTGATACAAAATACGAGTTCTGTATGATTATGCATATCAGAGAACATGCATTAATTTTCGTCTTTGAATAATTAATATATCACACTATAATTTAGTTCAATTTGATGAAAATTGTTTTAACAAAATACTCTATTTTACTCGACAGTTTGATGTCGATATGCTATATGGCTGCAAAAGCAATATTTAAACACACCGGTATGCATGTCTGTTATTACTGTGTATTAACTATTGGGGAGAAATTGCACGAGGATAAAGAGAAACACAACAACCACTTGTAGTAGACCCATTCACCAGAATAGACCATTGCTAATTTCAGATTAATTCATTTGCCGTTACAATAGAAAAATATTAACGCATGAAAATCAAAACCTCAAATGTTGATTAATGAACGTATCTGTTGTTATAACTATATTATGATTATAACTGTTATTGCCAATAACCCTGGGCGCAGACTGCTGAAAAAAAGATACACAACTGTCACTCAATGACTAGCCAGGGAAAGTCGGGGCCCATTTCTTAACGAGACCTGATTCATATTGCTTTCGCTACGAGCGACTAAACACCACGCGGGAATATTAGTACAGTAGGCTATCCATTAGCAGCAGCCTATTTGGTTTATCACTGAACTGTTGAATACAAATAGAAAGAGGATGTTTTGAAATTAATACTAATTACTATAGCCTGTTATTTAGGATATTCAAATGAGTTATATAGGCTACATTTCAAAGGTGTCGAATAATACATTCAAGTCATTTCATGGTTTTTATTCTCAACTAAATTTACCACAACATAAGGCATTGGCCAACACACTATTCCTGATTCCTGGGCTGTATTTCACGAACAACTGAAAGACCCGAAGGAAGAAGAGCAGGCCTAGTCTTCTCTCTGTATCAGATATGTGATAGACTAACTTATTTTTCAAACGTTTGCTTGTGATGCTTCTGCAGGCTCTGAGGCCTTTGTGTATCGAATCTGCAGCGCAAACACCCGTTTTCAGAGAGACGTGATGTTGTCAATGACGTAGCCCACTAAACCAATGCAATTCAAGCACGAGTGAAGCTATAGCTTAATGTTAACTTTCACGACGCAAATACACACACCACATAACAGCATCATAGCCTATACGGTTGTTATAATTTCAATTATAGAGATGATTGAGTCTCGATCTACATTTGGATTATTCAATAATTATTTGACCTGATAATGATCACAGAAGTCGAGGCTGCTTACAGTCGTCATGCAATAGCTTTTAGTCTACGCATGTTCGTGGTTGGAGTTATTTACTAAATTATTATAAAGGCTTTACAAAGCAATTAGGCTGTAGAAAAGCATGACTTGGATGTGCTGGGGTCAGGGAAGGACTGGGAGAAAGGCCTGAGACATTTTGAAAGCTGATTTTACAGAATGGCGGGAGGGCCTGCTTTGGATCAATGGAAGTTAAAGCCCTTCTCTTACCTTTGGATCGATCGTCTTAAAGCTGGCCTCATCTTCATCCACCTCGAAGTAGAGTTCAGATGCAGTGATGGACAGCGTTCCTTTCACCACCACCGCCGGGGCGACCAGCTGAGCGCTAGTGCTCATGTTTACAGGGCCTAGGAGACAGACAGGGCCCAACAACGGCACGGGCCAGAAAGCAAACATTAGCCCGCTTTACAAAAATCACCCCCTGCCCCTCCTCGAGAAAACGATAGTTTTTTTTCAAAGGGCAACAGCGTGTAAAAGTAAACATATAAACTCAACAAGGGCACGCACTGACTTTGATGGCTCTTTTTGTCTCCGTGAAAATACCATAACAATATTGAAGGCCACATATGCATTTTTAATGAGGGAAAATATTTGCTCTAGGCCAGGGCTGCCAACCCTCTTCCTGGAGATCTACCGTCCTGTGGGGTTTCAGTCACACCCTAATTTAACACACCCGATTCTACTAATTAGCTGCTCAACGAGACCTTAACTAGCGGAATCAGATACGCTAAATTAGGGTTGGACTGAACCTACAGGACGGTAGATCTCCAGGAAGAGGGTGGGCAGCCCTGCTCAAGACGATGGGTCGGTTGTATAGGCCTATCTATCAGATGCGAGGTCAAGAAGAAAAATAAATCTGATTCTCAATTGTATAATTTCTATCTTAAACCTGCATGCAAATTATTTGTGTAACTGCAATTTAAATTAAGAATGCACACAATTATTATTAGCATTATTATTAGACCTAATTTCCTTGCTAGATCGAATTAGATATAATATGGCGTGTTTGTAAGCACTGAAACCAGAATCACCATGATCTGAAAAGTTCCTCTTTAGACTACAGGGAGGGAGAGGTGGTTTGACCCGCTGAGTAAAATAAAATATCAGCATCTGCGTAACCCAAGACAGACCAGCTTTGTCAAAAAATAGAATCAGCTGTCAACCAGGCCCCATTGATTGCGGGCTGGTGCTACGTCTGTTTAATCTCTCATCAATCTTAATTTATGCCAGTATGACAATGAGAAGGCCGCTCGAGGGAGAAACGTGTAAGCTCTTGCCGCTCCTGCCCCGCGCTCCACGTGTGCAGAAGCATTGTATTTGCAGATGTGCCGCGCGGCAGAAAGGGGCTTCAGAGCCCGGCTTGATTTCCCCAAAGCACCCACGTCTTTCCGAAACGGATGGCTATGGAATAAACAGATATGTTCATTTGTTGCCGTCACCCCTCCCTTCCCCCTAGCCCTCCGAGCTTTGTGAGCATTAGCATGTAGTCCGCGCGCGAAATAACATTTTTCAATCACTGCCATGGAGACATTCAATTACACCTGGTGTTGTTCCGACAGACAGCTGTCTGTACTGGGACGCTGCGTCCTGTCTGTCTGTCTAGTCAGAGGAGTAGGAAACCCACATGACAATTTCCACTTCATTTCAGAATCCATGTCACTTTATTATGCATGGAATCTCCCCTTAACCCTATTGTCATCGTGGGCGTTATTTTCATATAATTGCGCTCTGAGCGCATTTATATTAGTCTACAGTGGGTGAACAAGTTATAGTGGAAAGCCATGATGTGGGGAAATTGAGGATTATATAGGATGCAATCCGATTAGTAAAATAACTAATAGGCCTATAGGAGTTCCAGGTATAGGGAGCATCATTTACATCAATATGGGTGTGAGATAATGGATTTAAAGTGGATAAGAAATTGGACAGCAACATCGTTTTATGTGTTTGAGTCTTGTTAACGGACAAAGCCTATAGTCTTTTTGATCTCCGCCTATACTATTTATTCGACATGGATTCATATAGGAAAACTGCACATTTAGAGCAATCATAAACAACTAAAGACACAGAAAATGTTTAAGGTCCATAGTTCTATTCTAAAATGTGAAAATAATACCGTTTAGCTAAAAGCAGTGCACCTATACGCCATGCCCAATCATAAAATAGGCCCACATGGGACACATGTATCAAAATATCGCACTTGTCACTAGTACAAATTTGCGGTTTTCATTTAACATTTAACATAAAGGAAGTCGGAGGTAGGCCCCAAAATAGAAATTAACCTCGAGGCCAAAAACATTAAGACAAAATGCACAGTTCACTTCTACTATTATAGGCCTATTCTCAACCTCTCGATTATTAAAAAAAGTGATAATTACTGTGTCAAAAGCTAACTATGAATCATATTACACAAGCGTGTTGGTACTTTTGTACTATAATTTCATTACAAACAAAAATTAGCTTTGCTTTGAGATATGTGAACTTGTAAACAAGCGCCAATAGGACATGTTTGTGTGTGTAATTATCCTCTCCTCCCCCAAAGCCAGAGCATCACAAAACATCATGAGACTCCAGGGGTAATGGGAGGCGCTGGGGAGGTTATCCCCCCCTTATTAACCGTTCCGGAGCCCCGTTATCCTGCATGCGCGCCTCAAAGTACCCGCAGCAGCACCCGCGTGTGTTAGCAATGGAGACGCTGTAAACGCGGGAGGGGGAGAATTCAACTAACATACGTACCCAGCCCCCTCTTGACGATGCGCGCGGGGACATGAAACGGATGAGCTGCATGCGTTACCTGTTAGGTTCTCCAATTCCTTCTCCTCCAAGGATGATAGAGTGTCATCGTCGCCATCCAACAATATCTCACTCTCAGAGTTCTGATTTCCCATCGCGTGACTTCTGATTGACTGTTTGCCTTTGAGGATATCTTCCTCCGGAGCTGAAAGAAGAAAAGCATTTTAAACCGCAATCCAAACGTAATTGTATTTTTACCAAGTGACTTTTCTGTACAGAGGTTAGTATCCTAACAAGAAACGTTTGAAATATATAGACAAAAAATACTCTGATATTCTGGGCTGTATTTAATGATAGTTTACTATATCACAGGTATGACAGATGTTAAATTAAAAAGATTACTGAAAATGCAAGGCTATATAATCTATTCACATTGTAGCATATTTAATTGATCAATAATTCGTACTACGAAAGTAAAGTGAATAGTCAAAGGTCAATATAAATATTCATTGAGTTGAGTTGTCTATTTTGCCAGAAATGTATTTAATTATTTAGGCTAAGTCTTGACGTCTTGCATTGGATTCCAGAATGGATTTGAAATTAAATTGTTCAAAAGTATTTTAAGATTTGACAAAATAGCATGAACAAGTCTGATAAAAAATTGAATAATGCTATAATTAATTACATAAATTAATAGTTTATAACTCAAGTGCACATTCAGATGCAACACGGATCTAATGCTAATATGATTCTTAGTACAATGAAAAAACTCCATGCGAAAAATAACATCAACATAAAGATGCTGCAAGCTGATGGAAACATCAAAACAAGTTTATAAAACCATGATAGAAAACTGGCAACAATTTTAAGTGGAACTTCATGCAATTTTCATATATTATTGTAAAATTTGTCAAGTTATCATAGAGCCATAAACCAAAGCTGGAACACTAGCAATGACTCTTGGGAGCCTTCGGGGTTATTGTGAACATGAAAGGTTACGTTAACAAATCGGACTCATCTTATCTCATAAAGCTATTTTCCAATGGCGCTGTGCCAACGTAGGCTAGCAATACCCATATGGCAACGGGAGAGAGGTTACAATGTCAAAGCGCGACATTGTATCGACTTGTGTTTACTGTTTAACCTGAATGACACTAATCTAATAGTTAAAATCCAATTGTTTTATTTAATTGATACCCAGGCAATAAGTGTATTTCAGGGTATTTCTAATGCAGATATACAACATTGTATGTCAAGTATAAAATGTACTGATAAGAAAATATAAAATTCATTGTTAAAACCACCATTTGCCTGTGCTGTGCCCTTACAAGTCATCAAAACAAAAAAATGATTCTGGTCAAACCCAATATCCAGAAACATGATCCAAAGATATTACAACAAAGCAAAAGAGCCTCCAAAGCTTACTGCCTTTCCTTTTTATTTCTACTTAACATGACTTGAGGTCCAAAAGGATTTAAGAGAAACAGTAATCTGCAAACATTTACAGAACCCTCATCATGCAGGCCCTTGGTGAGTGAGAGTGAGTGTGAGAGTGAGAGTGAGAGAGAGAGAGAGAGAGAGAGAGAGAGAGAGAGAAAGAGAGTGTGTGTGTTACACTCAACATGGTTTCTTTGCACTCCACTACACAACCACTGGACAGTGACCAAGTGGCCCCTCCAATCTCTCTGAGCAGCATCACCTGACGGGGTTAGACCCTAAGATAATTAGCATTTTTCTCAACATCACAAACTATAATATATGGACTCCAAAACTGCTGAGAGAGAGCAGAGTGAGAACGAACAAAAAGAGAGAGACTTGGGAGAGAAAGAGAGAAAGCTGAGAGAGAAAGAGAGCTGAGAGAGCAGAGAGAGCTGAAAGAGCAGAGAGAGAGAGCTGAGAGAGAGAGCTGAGAGAGAGAGAGCTGAGAGAGAGAGCTGAGAGAGAGAGCTGAGAGAGAGAGCTGAGAGAGAGAGCTGAGAGAGAGAGCTGAGAGAGAGAGCTGAGAGAGCAGAGTGAGAGAGCAGAGTGAGCAGAGAGACAGAGAGCAAAAGAGAGCTGAGAGAGAGAGAGCAGAGTGACAGGGAGCTGAGAGAGAGAGCAGAGAGACAGGGAGCTGAGAGAGAGAGAGCAGAGAGACAGGGAACTGAGAGGGAGCGAGTCTAAGAGAGCTGAGAAATCTCATGTCATGGAAAATATGCAGCCCAATGATATTTAGACTGGTCTTCCTGTAATTAAGTCTCCCTGGAGGATTCTTTAGTTAGCGGCACTGAAATGACTACCAGGTCTCTAATGCATACCACATGCTACAATGGTATAGTATATTCACACCGTCCAAGTGAACTGACTGGACAGACCGATGGGCCGGGACGACTTTCTCTCACTGACAGCAGTGAGATGAAAAAGGCAGACATGTGTATTTGAACTTCTGTACATTCTGTCATAAACATGCTCACTAAGTCTCACCCTGGGAAGACCACAATACTCAACACACTAGCATATGGATGTGGAAGGGACTTGGGTTGTGTTTACAACTAAGAAGAAAACACTACTGTGACAACTACTGCTACTATATCAACTTACTAGTTCGCCAATAAATGTTACTAATAGGCTGTGAATGATTTACTTGTTAGTCGTGAATAGTATTATCAGAATTGGTCATGTTAGATTGTCTATTGTGTGCAAATACAATTCTATAAACACTGTGCTGCTTTCAAAACTACTTTGTAAGTCAAAATAAACAGCCAGGAGAAGTTAAGAAAATAAAAACGAAATTATTAGATTATACTTCTGATACATGTATCCCAATATTACATAATGACATAAAATAAAATATAGTATTCTTGAAAACATAATTGATAGGATGTATATTTTTGATATATGATATATGTACAGAGAAGTGTTCTGAATGCATGTGTGTGTTTATGATCAAATGTGGGAGTGTGTATCAAACAATTAAAATCCATTTAACACCATTTCAACTTAAAAGTGAAACAACCAAAGCACAGTAAAAACTAAACGGCAGTACAAAGTCTAAACATTTCATAAAAAATAAAAAAAACGCAATGGATATTAGGCGATGTCTTAGCAAAATATTCAAAGACTAACACATTCTACATGTCCTTCACCTGAAGCAATGTCTCTGTCAACTGTTGTCTATGTTACTTAGAATTATAAACTGGGTGGTTCGAGCCCTGAATGCTGATTGGCTGAAAGCCGTGGTATATCAGACATTATACCACGGATATGACAAAACATTTATTTTTACTGTTCTAATTACATTGGTAACCAGTTTATAATAGCAGTAAGGCACCTCCGAGGGTTTTGGTTTAAGGTCAATATACTACGGCTAAGGGCTGTATCCAGGCAGTCCGCGTTGCGTTCTACTTAAGAACAGCGGTTAGCCGTGGTATATTGGTCATATACCACACCCCCCCAGACCTTAATGCTTAAATATGAAGTCTCAGTGAGAGTGTGAATGTCTGGCGTTTTGTGGATGTATTATAAATCCTTGACAAATAATTCAGAATAAAACATATACACATTTTACAACATATAACAAGCGACAACACGAAAGAAGCCGGAATGAAACAAACAAAATACCCATCAGGTCATGTCACCTAAACCATTCATTTAGATGGAACAGGGGGCACAAACATGAATAAAACTCCATTACACATTCAGGCCCGATTGTTTCTCTATCCAGAGGTTCAAAATTCAATTGCTACGTTCACGCTATACTAAAGACATGCTACGTTGAGGCCCAGGTCATTTCCCTATTGCCAGAGGTTCAAAATGCTAATTCATATGCTTACATTACTAAAGCTCAAGGCATGCTTGGTCAAGAGCAATTAAATTGTCAGAATTAACAAATGTGTTTTTAACGAGACCATGGCCAAGAGCTGGAGTCATGAGGCGAGTATTGATCTGCTGAACAGAGACATTAGTCTTCAAGTATTTACTCTGCCAGCCACCTCTCTTCCAGCCTCCCTCCACAGTCCTCCCTTCACCCAGGGCAGGACCAAATCAATCCCCAGAAAGGATGTCTCTTTCCAGCCATAAATACATAACTAGCCCCCTCACCGACCCAACCAGCCTGACCGCCACGCGTCTGCAGGCCGGCTGGGGCTCTCAGAGTGGAAATGGTCCTCAAGGTTCTTGGCTGGGTATGAATGATCACAGTTGTATAGAATCTAAGGATTGTCCATGGCCTAAATACAGGAATGTTTTCCTCCTACATATCTTACATAAAAAAGATGACATTTAGGAAAGTGTTTACTTATACTTAGTAAAATGCTTATACTTTGTGAAACAAACAATGCACTTTTTTGCTAAATAAGTTGACAGGAAAACAATACTTATTAAATTCCCAAAAATGTTTTTTTTTTTTTTTATTCTCTAACTGGTTAAATATGTCTAATTTCTATTCTTGAGCGTGTTTTCATGACTTGAAAAGTGTTGCCATCACTCTTGTAGCTGGAAATAAATGTTAAATGCAGACGTGATCATGCACTAAATGTTTTGTTTGGGGAAAGAGGAGGGTTTTCTCTCTATTTTCCCTGTTTCATGGGATCAGAATAATTACAGCCAGATATGACCTCTGTTCCCTGTTTGAAAACTCACGACTGCACTCTCGCCTTGCGCTCCACTTCCGTTACAAATGTCGGGTCGATGAAAACAACAAGAAAGGTTACCTCAGAAAATGGACGCAGTCAGGCCTCAAGTCAAAGAGATATTTGAATGATATGTTCTTTCCCCCAAATGCAGCAGGGTAGTGTGTGTGTGTGTGTGCGTGCGTGCGTGCGTGTGTGTGTGTATACGCAACTAACAGGACAATACTCTGTAGAGGTATTACCAAGACTGGCTGGTAGCTATTTTTTACTACAGTAGTGACTTTGAAAGCAAAACACATGTCAGAATATGTCCCCCCTATGTTGTTGAATATATCCAGAGCATGTTTTATATTGACTTACTGATGATGTCCCCTACTAGAGCAGTGAGTCAGAGTGATGGAGAGGGGAGAACAATTACAAGTCACCAACTGACGCTTCAACGATCATATGCCTTCGTAATCAGTTCTTCATTGCACTAAAATTGTAAGATGGCGCCAACAGACGTCGCCTTGTGTCGAGCTTCTACTCAACATTCATTGTTGAGGATGTCAGCAAGCTTCACTGTTTACACCTGCTGTATCCTGTGTTCGTTAACAAATAAACTCTGATGATTTCAAATGATCTAACATTAAGGGATGAAGGGAAAGAGAATGAGAGAAAAGCAAAAAGAGAATTAGGGAGACACACAAAGAGAAAAGAGAGAAAAACCTAGAGAGAGCGAGCGAGAGAGAGAAAGAGAGCGAGAAAGAGAGCGAGAAAGAGAGCATCGGCGTAACAGAGAGAAGGACCAGTGGTCCTCAGGCCCCTCCACCCTCCAGCTGCATCTCCACACCACAGATATTACGCCCGTCCCCGGTCCCCGACGGGCCCACGAGGATGCTGGGATTGCCAGACGCTTATTGCTTTTAGATCACATTCTTATTGACTTCTGTCACGGGGGCCGTTTGTCAAGAGGACTGATGTCACTATTTTTTTGGGGGGGGGACTACCTCCATCCCTGTGACATATTGGAGACATTTTCGGGCCAGAAACAGGCCGTTATTATGGAGTGCAATAGGTTAAGCCGGTAAAAACCAACAGGCCTAGACAGGCACGGCCCTGATCACTAACCCTGGTGTGACTGGGAATACGGTCTTTAGTGTCTTAGCAGAAACTAGGGATTAGGCTCTACTCTGGGGACTCCTGCTCCTACTTGGCCAATGAATGTGGTAAATGACTAAAACCTTTCTTCACACTGTGCCGACCAGAACCGTACTGTGCAGGGTTGGACATTCCCTTTTCGCGTTGTATATTCCAGCATGGTTGCAGCAACCAGGCCAGCCCAGCACAGCCTGGCTTAGTGGTGTGAAAATAGTAGTATACGTCGCTCCCTAGTTAATATCCAAGATATGCAGGATAACGTTTTAGCAGAAACTAAGGATTAGGCTCTACTCAGGGGAAAACGTCCCTCCTACTCGAACGCTAGAGAACATGTGTCCTACGGCCAATGTGGTTAATGGATTCTACGTTTCCTCCAACCTAGTTATCGCTAAGAATGAGACGGTGACTATGCAACTGTGGGTTCACTTTGCTTTAGTTGTCCTCATAGGAAGTTCAACAGAAATCGGGGTTTAACACTTTACATAAACGCCTTCAAAGCAGAATCTGCACCTGTTGTTTTTAAAGCAAGTGCAGTGAAACGAAAGGATCAATTCAAACCCAATTCCAGTCCTGGAGGTAAAGGTCATCAATACTGTTGGTTTTATCGATACTTCTGTCTTCTAGGTAATATTGATGTTACCGTTTCCTTTAAAACAGAACACGATCCTTGACTTGCTTTTACCACATGGTACTGTTGAGATATTGGTCAAGAGCAACCAAGCTAGTTTGGGTTTCTCTCTGCAACACACAAGACGTACTGTGTAATTAATCGTCCTGATATTTCCAAAATGATTAATTACACCTAAACTAATTAGCCCTCATATAATATTCACCTTCAAAGAAACACCTAATTATTCCCGTGAAAGTTAATGTATCTTTGTTTGCTGACCTTAAGCCAATTAAGATGTGACATCATAAAGAGGCAGGTTTGTTAAATGGGCATCAACACCATTGGTCCTCCTCACCTGGCTCTCTTTATGAACATAATGACATCTCTGAGCTGATCAAACTGAGAGCATGTGATTCTGGCACTATAGCTTCAGTGTTCTTTTTGTTCATCAAATCAAGTACAAGTCATCCCCTGAGATGGTGGACATTTTGTACATGATGCCATGATTGGGGATTTAAGGCAGGGAAAGTAACATGGAACAAAGGTAGTTGAGGTGAGATACCGACTGGGATTCAAATGATTTATATTTGTGTCATTGTACAGCTACAATACTGTCCTACCGAGCCGAAATCAACATTCCCCCTTTAAATTAGTGAGCCCATATTATTTTAATTGCTGCTATACTTGGTGTCAAATTAAATATTCAAGAGAAAAATGAAGACGGAAAGAACGGAAGATCCCAACTGCTGCTTTCTATCAACAAGTCAAATGATAATGCATCATGGGAAAATGGGGAGAAGACCAACCAAAGGGCTTGGTGGAGTCAGGGAGGCTTGACATATTACTTACCATTAATGCCAGGCACCACTGTCATGCAAAAGGAAAGAAAAAGGAAACACATTTCACATTGCTCCCACTGAAGGTTCATGCCAACTCAGACATTAAATAACTCAAAGGGGAGAAATTCTAAATAAAAGTTTTGGGTTCCAGGAAGGGACAGGATGTGAGTGTGTGAGGGCCTATTGGAACACAGCGTACTAACATAGCTAACACTAATGGGGATGCAGGTTAGGCAGTTAACTGTGTGAACTATTTAATTCAAATGAGGGTGTGCTTTTTCTTATTTTTTTACTGTTTCTTGTGGTACAATAAAACACTTATGGCAACTGTAGTGCTAATTATTATTGCCGTGGACCTGCTGTCACAGGCGGGCACAGACTCACGGAGGGTTTGAGCATAGGACGCTGGGTATTGAGCGAGGAGGGCTGACTGACCGTGTTCGGCTGCAGCTTTGAGCGTGGCCTTTGAGTGAGTGGATCCGAAGGGGTTCCTGACGAAGCGTCGGCGCCGCCTCAAGTCGTCCTCCCAATAGTCGAGGCGCCAGAACTCCCGAGGACGGCTGCAGGGGAACAGAGGTAGCACATGTGTTAGCAATTACAGAACAGCGTGGTGGTAGCCTATAGCCCCAATCACTGTGCAGAGTAGCGAGGCCAGCAGCAGTATAAAGACGGCCTTGTTTTGCTATGCTGGGTATCTTTCCCCCAACACCACAACAAATAAACACAGTAGATAGACCACCTAAAACCCTGACCTTGAAAATAACAATATGCTCCCTCGTGAAACAAGCACTAAATACCTTATGGTGGAATGAGCAGCTGACAGAGTGATCAGTTTCCCCCACACTCCGATGTGCTCCCATTCCAGGCTCATTTGGGACCCAGCAGGGCACCTCGGCTCTAGCCTCTCTACCCGGGTAGCAGGCGAGTGCCCGGGCTGGTCCCAAAACGCCATTACAAAAACAGGGAAGCGGGAGAGGGGGATGGCATTACCAATATTAATCAATGTCCACAGGCCTCTGTTTCTTCCCAATTTGCACCTCCTCCTTTACCCAGGCCTGGTCAGTTGTAAATCATTCAGACTAAAATTGTGTCCCAAATAGCACCCTATTCCCTATGGGCCCTGGTCAAAAGTAGTGCACTAAATAGGGAATAGGGTGCCATTTTGGACACATTCCCAATCTCAGGGACTTGGAAAGTGTTAACTTTTAATGAAGAGTCACAACCACTACACAGCATTGTGTTGTGTACATATAGGCAATAAAATATTAAAACTCAAAGGGCTTTCATTTAAATTAAATTTTAAAATATTAATTACTTTTCTTTCACACAGCATAAGGAGGATATACATTTATTTCCAACATTAGTGAGATGTTATTTTCCACCCACCCCTATTGAAAAAAGCTTGCCTAATCTAAATAACTAATTTACTGCTCGAGAAGAAATAGCTGGTAATTTGTCAAACTAAATTACGCCAAATGTGTTCCATATTGTGCGTATTATGAGGGAATGTGTTCGGCATTTTGAAATGAAAACACAATGGAAGAACACAACATAATCTCTCTAACTCAGTAGAGTGGAACGGAGGCCAGACACTTCCCTTCTTCACCTATGAGCTGGGTTCACACATTCAATTTACTATTAAAGCACTGAGAAAAACAAGTGGTCTAAGACATGTGCAGGTGTGTATTTGGGTTATTCTTAAGGTTGTATTAGGGTTGGTGTATGGCCTCAGCCTCGAAACAGATCCCAGTGTACTGATTTATAGAAGCATGGTGAGATAGAAATCTGGAAACCCAAGGTGCTGCGTCAGAAGGTGCTGCGTCAGAAGGTGCTGCGTCAGAAGGTGCTGCGTCAGAAGGTGCTGCGTCAGATGGGTGAATTAGTATTTGTGCGCAACAATAGAGTCTCATAGGTCTGAATACTTATGTAAATAAGATTTTTTTTCTTATCGTAATACATTTGCAAAAATGTCTAAAAACCTGTTTTTGCTTTGTCATTATGGGTATTGTGTGTAGACTGATGAGGGGGAGAAAAACTATTTAATTAATTTTAGAATAAGGCTGTAACATGTGGAAAAAGTCAAGGGGTCTGAATAGTTTCTGAATGCGCTGTAAGTCAGTACGTCCGTGGTGCTACGGGAGAAGTATTCAGGTGTAAACAGGGCCTATTCCACCTGGCTATATAAATCAGGACGAGAGCACCAAGTAGCAGCCTCTAGACAGACAGCTCTTTTATGTCCTGATATTTCACTGGCTGTCTGCATATACAGTATGTTAAACCAACAACGTACAATATCAAAATGAAGGGGGTTACAGATAAAAAAAAATATTTTAAAAAGTCTAAACAGCAAGAGAACGTAATCCAGATGAGAACGGTGAGGGGAAGAGGAAACGCTGTAGGGAAAGAGGAAACGCTGTAGGGGGAGAGGAAACGCTGTAGGGGGAGAGGAAACGCTGTAGGGAAAGAGGAAACGCTGTAGGGAAAGAGGAAACGCTGTAGGGGAAGAGGAAACGCTGTAGGGGAAGAGGAAACGCTGTAGGGGAAGAGGAAACGCTGTAGGGGAAGAGGAAACGCTGTAGGGGAAGAGGAAACGCTGTAGGGAAAGAGGAAACGCTGTAGGGAAAGAGGAAACGCTGTAGGGGGAGAGGAAACGCTGTAGGGGGAGAGGAAACGCTGTAGGGGGAGAGGAAACGCTGTAGGGAGAGAGGAAACGCTGTAGGGGTAGAGGAAACGCTGTAGGGGTAGAGGAAACGCTGTAGGGGAAGAGGAAACGCTGTAGGGGAAGAGGAAACGCTGTAGGGAAAGAGGAAACGCTGTAGGGGAAGAGGAAACGCTGTAGGGAAAGAGGAAACGCTGTAGGGAAAAGAGGAAACGCTGTAGGGAAAAGAGGAAACGCTGTAGGGAAAGAGGAAACGCTGTAGGGAAAGAGGAAACGCTGTAGGGAAAAGAGAGAGAGAGAGAGAGAGAGAGAGAGAGAGAGAGAGAGAGAGAGAGAGAGAGAGAGAGAGAGAGAGAGAGAGATGAAGATGCAGAGAGAGTGTGAGAGAGAGATGAAGATGCAGAGAGAGTGTGAGAGAGAGAGATGAAGATGCAGAGAGAGTGTGAGAGAGAGATTAAAGGGAACGACAGAGAGAGATGAAGATGCAGAGAGTGTCTTTCCTCTCTCTCTCTCTCACACACTCTCTGCATCTTCATATCTCTCTGTTGTTCCCTTTCCTCTCTCTCTCTCTCTCTCTCTCTCTCTGCATCTTCATATCTCTCTGTCGTTCCCTTTCCTCTCTCTCTCACACCCTCTGCATCTTCATATCTCTGTCGTTCCCTTTCCTCTCTCTCTCTCTCACACACTCTCTGCATCTTCATATCTCTGTCGTTCCCTTTCCTCTCTCTCTCTCACAAACTCTCTCTCTGCATCTTCATATCTCTCTGTCGTTCCCTTTCCTCTCTCTCTCACACTCTCTGCATCTTCATATCTCTGTCGTTCCCTTTCCTCTCTCTCTCTCTCACACACTCTCTGCATCTTCATATCTCTGTCGTTCCCTTTCCTCTCTCTCTCACACTCTCTGCATCTTCATATCTCTGTCGTTCCCTTTCCTCTCTCTCTCTCTCACACACTCTCTGCATCTTCATATCTCTGTCGTTCCCTTTCCTCTCTCTCTCTCTCTCTCACACTCTCTGCATCTTCATATCTCTCTGTCGTTCCCTTTCCTCTCTCTCTCTCACACTCTCTCTCTGCATCTTCATATCTCTCTGTCGTTCTCTCTTACACTCTCTCTCACACTCTCTCACACTCTCTCTCTCACTCTCTCTCTCTCACACTCTCTCTCTCTCACACTCTCTCTCTCTCACACTCTCTCTCACACTCTCTCTCTCACTCTCTCTCACACTCTCTCTCACACTCTCTCTCACACTCTCTCTCACACTCTCTCTCACACTCTCTCTGCATCTTCATATCTCTCTGTCGTTCCCTTTCCATTCTCTCTTTCTCACATTCTCTCTGCATCTTCATATCTCTGTTGTTCCCTTTCCCCTCTATCGCCCCATCTTTCTCTTTTCATCTCTCTCTCTCAGCCTCTGGTCTTTTCTGGAGAAAAATAGAGAAAGAAACTGTCTTCAGCTCCCGTGTTTGTGTAAAGCCGAGGCAGTTTATAAGAGGCGCATGGGGGAATAGCAGACAGCACAACTATTAAATATTTTACAGGCAAACATTCTAAAGCACATAAGCAAAGAGAAGATGTCAAGGATCTCTCATTAAAAATGTATTTTGCTACTAAGG
This sequence comes from Oncorhynchus keta, assembly GCF_023373465.1. NCBI lineage: Eukaryota > Metazoa > Chordata > Actinopteri > Salmoniformes > Salmonidae > Oncorhynchus > Oncorhynchus keta. The sequence continues at coordinate 13,495,741 of NC_068436.1, read as the reverse complement.
AGCTTGAAGACGTGATGAGGAAACGGTGGAAGAGAAGAAGGGAAGGAGGAGGGATGGAATAGTAGGTGGAGAGGACGTGTCTCTCTGGTGTTCAGAGGAAATGAAACAGAAACACAGGGCAGAAACTAGGTCCCACAATATAATAACGCTCCTGTTTGTTGAGGGCTTAGTGTGAACGTGGGTGTGAGGATACACACGAGTTGTTGAGGGCTTAGTGTGAACGTGGGTGTGAGGATACACACAAGTTGTTGAAGGCTTAGTGTGAACTTGGGTGTGAGGATACACACGAGTTGTTGAGGGCTTAGTGTGAACGTGGGTGTGAGGATACATACGAGTTGTTGAGGGCTTAGTGTGAACGTGGGTGTGAGGATACATACGAGTTGTTGAGGGCTTAGTGTGAACGTGGGTGTGAGGATACACACGAGTTGTTGAGGGCTTAGTGTGAACGTGGGTGTGAGGATACACACGAGTTGTTGAGGGCTTAGTGTGAACGTGGGTGTGAGGATACACACGAGTTGTTGAGGGCTTAGTGTGAACGTGGGTGTGAGGATACACACGAGTTGTTGAGGGCTTAGTGTGAACGTGGGTGTGAGGATACACACGAGTTGTTGAGGGCTTAGTGTGAACGTGGGTGTGAGGATACACACGAGTTGTTGAGGGCTCAGTGTGAACGTGGGTGTGAGGATACACACGAGTTGTTGAGGGCTCAGTGTGAACGTGGGTGTGAGGATACACACGAGTTGTTGAGGGCTTAGTGTGAACGTGGGTGTGAGGATACACACGAGTTGTTGAGGGCTTAGTGTGAACGTGGGTGTGAGGATACACACGAGTTGTTGAGGGCTTAGTGTGAACGTGGGTGTGAGGATACATACGAGTGGAAAACAGGGAATGCATTTACATTTTAGTCATTTAGGAGATGCTCTTATCCAGAGCAACTTACAGGAGGAAATAGGGTTAAGTGCCTTGCTCAAGGGCACGTCAACAGATTTTTCCACCGAGACTGCTCAGGGATTTGAACCAGCCCCCTTTCGGTTACAGGCCGAACGCTCTTACCCGCTAGGCTACCTTCATGAATACATTTGAGACCACAAGTGTGTGTGTTATATCTGTGTGTTATGCCTGTGTGTGTGTGTGTTTTATGTCTGTGTGTGTTGTGTTATGCCTGTGTGTGTATGTGTGCGTGTGTGTATGTGCTAGGAGACATTGGAGTGTGTGTCTCTCCATCCAGCAGACAGAATGTGCAGGACCTGATTTCCCTCCTGTCACAAAGGGCCCAGGCCTTGTTGCTGTGTGATAGTATCCCTTCCCTAATTACCACTTCATCATCCTGCCTCACACAGCATTCATCTAGGAAAATGAATATCAAGCCAGTGTCTCACACACACACACACACACACACACACACACACACACACACACACACACACACACACACACACACACACACACACACACACACACACACACACACACACACACACACACACACACCTCTTACAAGGAGGTTTCCTCCACATCCATCAGTGGGAGGACGTGTTCGGTAGTGGGGAGTAATTAGTCGCAGTGTTATGGAACGATCTCCACCGCTGGCCGTGTCGTGAACGGCACCACAACCAGGTTCCTAATGAAGGGTCTTGGATGTGCGTCCGCCCGCCGTCCACCCCAGTACCTTGCCATCTCCGTCGCCAATCAATCCCCCACGGAGAACGCCGCTGTACCACGGTGGGAAAAACCATGTGACACGCGCCGTGCATGTGTACGCTGAGAGAGTTTCTACAAAGATGATAAATCATTCAGAGCTCGTCCATCGTGTGGCGGGCTGCGCTGGCAGAATAACGGCAGCACCCATTCTTCAAGATCACAACAATTAAAATGACTAAAGGCCGCGGCCTTTTACACAAACCACTTGTGTAATTAGTAATTAGTTTACTCATAAAGTCCTTGCTCATTAGAGACTACTGGGGAGCGTCTGTTGTCTTAGACGGAAACTTTAAAACACACACACACACGTGTATGTACGCGTGTAACTATGTTTGTGTGTGTTAAGGAGCACTTAGCAGAGTGCTGGATCCCTCTAAATGCTGTTTAATGTAGACCACATTGACGACCGATGAGAAAGGGCCAATAAGACATTTATGTGAGGTAATAAAATATAATTGTTTTTTTTCTTTGTGGCAGTAAATGTAAGTTCATCAACATTAGAAGACGATCTCAGCCTCTCTCCTTGTATGTGTGTGTCTGTGTTGCTTTCACTAATGAATAAATGGGTGCAATCACAAAAAATATCACTATATGCAATAAATTAAAACAGCATAGCATTAACAGATTGTGGAAAGAGGTTTTACACAACCTTTAAAACTATAAAGCCAATTAAATTGTCTGTTTGCATCAAAACAGAACACGGTCCAATTGGACTTGGCATGGGGAGACTGACATAATAAACAAATAGTTTAATTGTAGCCAAGTGTTCAGTGATCGGCAGCTCAGTGAGGGCTGGCTTGGAGTCCAGGATTAATGAATCGCTTAGTTGGACAGACAGACTGACTGGAGCTTTGGAAGGAGTGGAAGACGGACAGACGACTACGTTCTCTAACAGTAGCCTGTCCACTAGCCAGGACTTCCTGTGTATCGCCACAGAGGACAACACAGGGTAAACAGGGAGTAAACTACACACAGAGACATCTAGCTAAGAGACTGGGTATCGAAGTATAGCCTAGTACTGAACACAAGTAAATTGCCATGTCTGCCGGGTAGGTCGAAGAAAAGAGGCCTGGAACCATGGGAAATATTCCATTCCTGCTGTCCAATTTCTTATTCAGTATGCACTACCCTTGGACTGTTTCTACATGCATTTACTGTAGGCCTGTGTCTTATTTAAAAACACCAAATAGCATTAGTCCTTCAAATAGGTATTTTATGGAGGCCCACCATAGAAGAATAACAATCGTTTATAATATCCACTTATGGTTTTAAATGTTTGTTACCATAGAAACCCACGGTTCAATGAAGCCGTTTTTTATTTATTTTTTTTAATCTCAATAACAAATCATATCTGGGTAACAATGAAGCACCTTACTGAAATTGTTTTAAATTAAAATGGTCAAAAATAAACATAAATTGCTTCTTAGCAAAGAGTCATTTATCAAGAAGTTTGCTTGGACTCTCTGGGAGTGGTCTGAGTGGGAAACTGAAAACCAGCTGTTATTGGCACAGGAAAATCACGTTCTTGGCTACAATGGGCCTTTAATAAATGATACATTCATGAACTTGTATTATACTGAATAAGCATGCCGTTATTGACTTATGTTTATAAATGAGACAAAGAAATGACAGTTAATGACTAAAATGCCACTACTCACATATAATGAATACTATTTAAGCACTTAAATCAATCAATACACCATGGCATGCAATTACATTGATTTAAGTTTGACATTCATGCGCACTAACAGTTCGTGATTAGTTGATTTATTCTTATTTGATCAAATAATGTACACTCAAAAACAAGAGAAAATACATAGACTTTGAAACGCTATCTATGGGAGTACAGAGGACAAAGACATTAACCTCAATTAATTTATGACAAATAAATAAAATGGGAATTTAAGGCGTTGTGTATGAGAGCCAATATCGCTTATCTCCCCCTCTCAAACCTCAAACACAGGCAGTTAAAACATGGTAATAGATTCTCTCTGGAAGCCACTGAAACTTTGATAGCACTCTTATTTCAACAGCCAAATTGTTCTTTTTCTGACAAGGACAAACGATAGTCATCCATCAAGATCCAATCAGACCCCGCCAAACAGGAGCAGGATGTGTCGCGCAAGCACTTCCCAAGCTCTTCCCAAGCTCTTCCCAAGCTCTTCCCAAGCTCTTCCCAAGCTCTTCCCAAGCTCTTCCCAAGCTCTTCCCAAGCACTTCCCAAGCTCTTCCCAAGCTCTTCCCAAGCTCTTCCCAAGCTCTTCCCAAGCTCTTAAATGCCATTTGCGTTGCCTTTGCAATTCTTTTGTTGGGGGCGATATTAAAAACAGTGAAACATCAAGGATTTCCAGGCTAGATCATTTGCACCCACTGAAATGAACTTTGGTGAATAATGTGTGTGAGTGATTATTAATATTACTGTGTGGGAAGGGGGATCACTTTTGGCAAGAGATTATGCAAATGATCCTATATGACCTTTATCATTAGAAGCCGTACGTAGAGCAGCAACATGTATTTCATACATCACACACAGAGCACTTTGCTGAGGACAAACAGTCATTTATAACTTCAGACGGGACTCATTCGGGTCCAGTCAGTGAATATACGCAGAGGAGGTGGGATTTCTCCCCTTGCTTTTTTTTTTTCTCATTAATGCAAAGGGGCCCCCATTGGCAGCCCCTCAAATCGCTCAAACGTTGCCTCTATCGCCGAGATCATTTCTTTTGATTTGCATAAACCATGAGTTGATAAGAATCTGAGAGGGGATAGGTTGAGGATTTGTCATACATATGACTGTGGCGCCAGAGAACCCCTTCCTCTTTGTCAAATGGTGTCAGCGGTGGGAGCTAGTCACAGCGCCAGCTCCAAATTAAAACGAGGGGTCAAACGCCTTGCTATGGAAATGGCCATGATTAAAGCTCGCCTTAAGCCGTAAGTGAGGTTCTACAGTACCCGTGCATTAATGCATGTCCTTCCTAGTCAAATGAGGTGTACTACACACACCCTTTCAATAGCAGTGTATGTTAATTCAGCCTTCCTAATGTTGCTGTAATGTTGTTTATGTGTTTGACAAAGGTAGCTTCAGGGTCACAGAGGAGGCTATCGCCTCCATCTATACTCCTAAACGACTTTCATCGTGATGGGATTCCACTCGGTCTTTTTTGTTTATGATAGGATCAGACCCTTTCATTTGCTTATTTCGAATATTATTTTGAATTCCCTGCTACAGTTGATCTGATTGGATACGGGAATGGAAAGGTATTAGAAATAAAACAGTGATGAATACGCCAAACAGTGTTGATCAAAACCTGGAATCCATATCAAAACAAAAATGTTACGCCAAACCATAACAAGGATAAGTGTTTTTACAGATGCTACATATAAGTACTATGCCATTTGACCACATTAACACACCTGAGGAATTAACAGTGAGGAACTTCAAGCTGCAGGTCTTTCAGATCACATGACAAAGTTCACGGCACCTGACAACAATAACCAGGTTGATATCCTTCACACATCTACCACTCCTCCATGTAATTACTACTCTAATTCCTTATGAGCACAGAACAAAAACTAAACAAGAGAAGAGAAAGAGAGAAAGAGAGAGAGAGAGAAAGCGAGAGAAATATAATATTGCCTCTCCATAACATCACTGGGCTCGCTACGATCAAAGCACTCCCATGGGGTGGCCATGCATGAGGCTGCAGACATAGCGCAACAACACACAAATGCTCAAAATGAAAAATGGAAATACAGTCCTAATTACCGATGGGCGCAGTATCGCGCGCTCCCCAATTAGCAGCAATTAAGCTCAGTGTGAATTCTGTGACAAAGGGTCTGGAAATTACACCCTAATTATACTCTTCCTCCAGGGGAGGTGCAGAGATTTAGAGGAGAGGGCTGGGTGTAAAGAGAGGGGGTGAATATTAACCAAAATGTTGGTTTGTTAGGAAACCACCCTGTGTTTTTAACCTGTTGAAATACGTTTCAAAAGAAGTGTATTGTGCTATTTTACAGAGAGAACAAATTATTTTGCCACCGACTAGAAAATGTACAAATCTATCTACAATTCACAAATCTTCAGTACCCACAACACCATGTCCAAAGTCAAACAAACCATATTAAAACACCAATGTTACCTTCAAAAACACAACAAAAATGATATATGCGGTCACCAAGTCTGTGTTTTTGGATAAAGCATCATATTTTCTTAGTTCTGACAACATGCACACATCTGTCACTGCTGGTAGGTAATGAAGACATCCATATCCACTGGAGCAGAATTGCAGAATTCAGCCATTACCGGAGGTATCCTCATAATCAGATGACCTCTACCCTTCAGGGATGAACTTGAATGTCCTGACAAATCTAAACGGGCACAGAATGGCTCTGAACACAACCACGGCCACATAGAAGACTGAGCAAAGGCCCAAGGTCGTCTGGGATTGGGGAAATGCTTGGGGGTTCGGGGTCTGTCTTAAAGTTCCCATTTACAACATCAAGTGAAGACGGGATCATTTACAGCTGGACATACATTTATCAGAAAGGACTGCTGGAGTGAAAGCACATTTTCTAACAAAAAAAATGAACATTTCATTAAATTATTATTATTCTTCTTATCAGTGGCGATTTTAGCATGTACATCTTGGTGAGGCAACAAACAAAAAGTGGAATGCATGACAGCAAAGCCACTACACAATACTAAACAATACATTACATGCACATTAATGAGCAAGCTAGGACAGACATAGTCAATATAACTGTTTGTTCAGCACTTTTGAAATGTACAGCGACAGAATTCAGAACATGGGCCGTTCTTACAGTGTTCTCCCTGCACACCAAGTCAGAACTGTAGGATAAATAGAGGGGGCATATAAACAGACAATGAAAGCTCTTACAATATTCAATAATTACATTTCTCTAAAACAGACTATAAGCTACATGTGCTCCACCAAGTTAGAACAGTAAGTGAAATTAAGAGGTGAAAATAGACCAAATTATTAGGGTGAGGCACATGGGCTACTAACAGCTTACTACACAACATACACTTTGTATTACTTTCTTAGCTACAGTATACATATCTCCCTGGCATATAACATAATTTATGCAGCAGCATACAAGACATTTTTGGACTCACCTTGTTGTGCTGTGCTCACTTGAACAGGAAGGTGGCGGTCCTTCATGGGAAAATTTTGTCATCAAACTGTCAAAGTCTCTGGATTTATGGTGCTTTCAAGACAACTGGGAACTCGGAGAAGAAGAAAAAAACATTGAATAAGGATGACGTCAGTGATCTTCAGGTCGTAGCTCGAGAAAGAGGCACGAGTTCCCGATTTACAATTCAGAGTTTATCCAGAGTTCCCAGTTGTCTTGAAAATATTCAGAGTTAACAGTAGTTTTGATTCCGGCACAAATCAAGCTTCATTGACAGCATGGCCAATGATGAATGTTTATAATTTTAAACTAGGAAAAGAGACCCTTAATCTTAGACTTGGGACCACACAGCCACTCCACTGAATAGCAGGCTAATGTTTGCTTTGCAATGCTTGCAGATAGCTATTGATTCCTTCCAAACCACTCATTGTTGAATTTGTGATTTCCAACTTGTTGTGTAATGTTAATGCCCAATGGCCGATGAGCACCGATACGTTTCATCTTTAATTTCTCTTCATATGACAAGGATTAAAAAGGATTTGCCAGTAGATTGTCAACTTGATTCATGATGATGACTGCTAGCTAAGATTTTGAAAGTATGATGTTGACATGATCAGTCCAATCAAAGCTACTGTAGATATGTGAAATGATGTAATTTTATCTGTGGCCAATGACCTTGAGCCTTCTTGGATGGGCCCTTCAAAGTAATTATGGCAGCACCCAATAGGCATGAATTTCCGAGCTCTACCCTAAGATTTAGACTTTTATTTAGGAAAAATGTGGGGCTCAAAACAGGGGTCGCCACTGATTATTATATTTTCCCAGTTAATTCATTTCCCAGGATTTTGAGGCGGACATGGCTGGGTGACAGACAAGACACAGTGATGTCCCGTACAATCTCTGTATTCTAATCTAGCGTTGTCCCCTCCTCTAAACGTGTTAGTGTGATGCTGGGCTGTGCATCGTGCCCTCCTCTCAATGTGTTAATGTGATGCTGGGCTGTGCATCGTGTCCTCCTATCAATGTGTTAGTGTGATGCTGGGCTGTGCATCGTGCCCTCCTCTCAATGTGTTAGTGTGATGCTGGGCTGTGCATCGTGCCCTCCTCTCAATGTGTTAGTGTGATGCTGGGCTGTGCATCGTGCCCTCCTCTCAATGTGTTAGTGTGATGCTGGGCTGTGCATCGTGCCCTCCTATCAATGTGTTAGTGTGATGCTGGGCTGTGCATCGTGCCCTCCTATCAATGTGTTAGTGTGATGCTGGGCTGTGCATCGTGCCCTCCTCTCAATGTGTTAGTGTGATGCTGGGCTGTGCATCGTGCCCTCCTCTCAATGTGTTAGTGTGATGCTGGGCTGTGCATCGTGCCCTCCTCTCAATGTGTTAGTGTGATGCTGGGCTGTGCATCGTGCCCTCCTCTCAATGTGTTAGTGTGATGCTGGGCTGTGCATCGTGCCCTCCTCTCAATGTGTTAGTGTGATGCTGGGCTGTGCATCGTGCCCTCCTCTCAATGTGTTAGTGTGATGCTGGGCTGTGCATCGTGCCCTCCTCTCAATGTGTTAGTGTGATGCTGGGCTGTGCATCGTGCCCTCCTCTCAATGTGTTAGTGTGATGCTGGGCTGGGCTGTGCATCGTGCCCTCCTCTCAATGTGTTAGTGTGATGCTGGGCTGTGCATCGTGCCCTCCTCTCAATGTGTTAGTGTGATGCTGGGCTGTGCATCGTGCCCTCCTCTCAATGTGTTAGTGTGATGCTGGGCTGGGCTGTGCATCGTGCCCTCCTCTCAATGTGTTAGTGTGATGCTGGGCTGTGCATCGTGCCCTCCTCTCAATGTGTTAGTGTGATGCTGGGCTGTGCATCGTGCCCTCCTCTCAATGTGTTAGTGTGATGCTGGGCTGTGCATCGTGCCCTCCTCTCAATGTGTTAGTGTGATGCTGGGCTGTGCATCGTGCCCTCCTCTCAATGCGTTAGTGTGATGCTGGGCTGTGACAGGCTCATCTAGCACGGCTGTCTGGTGTATTCATGAGGCCCTCCTCTCTCTCCATCACACAGCAATGCCCATTATACAGCACTTATGGTACAATGGCAGCAAGCATGCCGCCTAATCATGTCAAGTGCTGCACTTCATGGGCTTGGAGGAGAGAGAGAGAGAGAGGCGAGCATGTGAGGAGAGAGCAAGAGAGAGTGAGAAAGAGAGAGAGAAAGAGAATGGGGGTGGGGGGGGGGGGTTGAGGCTTGATGGTGCTGGGTGATCACCCTGTGGTTGCCAAGGTAGTGGATGGATACTTTGTCAGTGGACTGGGTTGATATGGTGGAAAACAACTACATGAATACTGCCGCTACTCACACATTTTTAAAGAGTGCCAATGCTGGCCTTAATGACTCCCTGATCAAAAAATAAAGGTTAAACAAATAAAAATGATGAAAGTAGGAGAAAAATGATGTAATAGTTACATTATTTCAAACATTTTAGACTCCCTCTCCTATAGGTGGCTCTGGTCTGGAGCGAGAGAAGGAGAGAGAGACGATCAAGTAAATCCAGAGAAAGAATAAAAGCTGAAGGTCCCTGAGTAAAGGATGGATCCCCTCCTCCATCTCCCTCCATTCTCTGCAACATCACGCCAGTATTTCATGTTTTCTGCTTTCGCTGCAGAACAAAGCCGCTGGATCCCAAAGATAAAAAGCGGATTTTTTGGTAAATGGTGAAAGTGTGGAAATAAATGACCAGCTGTGGCCTGAGTGTAATTACAGTGGCTGGGAGAGCAGCGATCTATCACGAGACCCAGGAGAGGGGGTGACACACACAGCGCCATGGGGTTAGTCAAAGGAGATAACTAACTAACTACTGGACCCTGAACAATCGATACTCCCCAGATATTGCATCCTGGGAGAAGGGAGAGAGGAAAAAGAACGTAAAAACTTCCCCAATGGCTCTTTATTGAGATATTGATCAGGGCCCTCTAATCAGGACCTTACTGGGCCAAGGCCATATACTTTCTTAAGGGTATATGGAACGGATAAATCTGGAGAGTTTCTACACTACATAGAGGAGGCTGAGCTCTGAGGCGGTAGAAGGTGGGATGTAATAGGTCTTTCTGGAGAGGAAGGAAGAGAGGGTTCACACTGTATAACAGGGATTCATTACAGAGCTGAGGAGGAAGAGGAGGAGGAAGAGAAAGAGGAGGGAGATGAGGAGGAGGGAGAGGAGGATGGACAGGGAGAGGAGGATGGACAGGGAGAGGAGGATGAGAGGGAGAGAGAGGGGGATGAGAGGGAGAGAGGGGGGGATGAGAGGGAGAGAGGGGGGATGAGAGGGAGAGAGGGGGGGATGAGGGAGAGAAGGAGGAGGAGGGAGAGGAGGAGGAGGGAGAGAGAGGAGGATGAGAGGGAGAGAGAGGAGGATGAGAGGGAGAGAAGGAGGAGGAGGGAGAGAAGGAGGAGGAGGGAGAGGAGGAGGAGGGGAGAGGGGGATTAGAGGGAGAGAGAGGAGGATGAGCGGGAGAGGAGGAGAGACACCTGCAAAATAAACTTTTCTACACTAAACACTGAAGATTGAATTCACCCAAATCACTCCTAACTACCAGTCTCAGAAGAAAACTAATAGCTCCATTATCCTGGACTAAATCCCTTAAACCTTTGATCCCTAAAGAGTGAGAGCATCAGTTTCAATCCTCGATCCTGCGATGAGGCTTGTTTAACCGTTAGCCGTTCATGGTAAGTAACATATGGACAGCATCAACCGTTAATACGTTCCACCATGACACGTTGTTACTATTTCTTACAAGCCCAGCCACTGTACTGTAAACACAGTTAGAAGCAAATGTTATCATTAGGGCATATTCTAATTCCTATCCATAACCCTTGACATCACGCCTGCACGGTAGGGCCGTGCAGAACAGATACGCATCATTTTATATAATGTATGGAATGTTGGCCTGTCAAACTTTAACATGCTCCTCTCGAGAGATTTGGAGAACAGGAGAACATCCCTCCTCCTACATGTCACCACATTAAAAAAATTAAATAATAATCCCAGACACGCGGCCTGCGTGGCGTGATGAACGAGGCCGAGGGTTTCACTTTAAATCCGTTTAAGGCTCGACGCTCCAGATTTCCCCTCCCGATAGCGACCGTCTCATTTACTAAAGATGAGCATCATTGACGTCTCGGCTTTCTTCTAAACCCTCGTTGTTTACAGTAAAAACTGTTTACGGCTTAAAACCGACTGCAGATGGATGTCCGGGGCAGCACCTTCGCTCAACTCTAACTTTCTCCTGGGGATAATTGATTTCGGAGTAGGCCTCGGACAGAGCTAAGCCTAAAGAAAACAACGATCAATTCAGCTAGGAGAGGGGACGGAAGGCGGATGTTGTAGAGTAGCGGCGTTGTCCGACAGCTGTGCTAGCTCTGCACGGCATGCTGGGTCTGGGTCAGCACGCATGTTTGTATCACGGGCCCTCCAGTGTTTATAAGCAAAGCAAAAAAACATTAACACCATTGAAGTCACCGCAGCTAAAGATGCTAACAAACGCTGGAAATCCAGTGGTAGGTCTCAGAGCATGATGTTTCACTGTGACCTCGTAACTAAATTGTAAGCCATTACAAAAGCACTAAAGTGCTAAAAAGGTCATTGTCTTATTGGCCTACCGCCCTGATACAATCACCATAACATTTCCACACAGATTATAATCCTACCGTGACATTTTATTCAAACTAATTCAATATAACTTTTTGCCAGCCTTGACAACAATGATGTACTGCTATGGATTATGAGACGTATACAACAGATCAGTATCAGGATTAGGGTAGATTTCAGATCCTGGTCTGGTGTTTATTCTAGTCCCTGAACTCTGCTATGGGAAACTGATCAGCAGATAGGACCGAGGGCCTCAGAGTTTTACAGAACAAAAACAAGCACTTGAGAACATGCTCTGAACCTTCTCCAGGCAAACATTACAGATGACTCATCGTGTGTGTGTGTGTGTGTATGTGTGTCTCTTCCCAGACATCCTGGGATAAACATTGATGCTTTAGGTCCTGATTGTAACCCAACTTCCTCATTCAGTTTCTCCCTCAAACGATCTCAGCCCAGCAGCACTGTACGTCCCATTAACATTCAATATGAAGCAACGATGCAGCTGGACGGACCTGGTAAATGTATCATAGTGTATGTAGAGCAAGTCAATCAGCTATAGGTAGTATATATTTCCAATATGAAGCAACGCTGCAGCTGGACGGACCTGGTAAATGTATCATAGTGTATGTAGAGCAAGTCAATCAGCTATAGGCTGTATATGTTTCCAATATGAAGCAACGCTGCAGCTGGACGGACCTGGTAAATGTATCATAGTGTATGTAGAGCAAGTCAATCAGCTATAGGCTGTATATGTTTCCAATATGAAGCAACGATGCAGCTGGACGGACCTGGTAAATGTATCATAGTGTATGTAGAGCAAGTCAATCAGCTATAGGCTGTATATGTTTCCAATATGAAGCAACGATGCAGCTGGACGGACCTGGTAAATGTATCATAGTGTATGTAGAGCAAGTCAATCAGCTATAGGCTGTATATGTTTCCAATATGAAGCAACGCTGCAGCTGGACGGACCTGGTAAATGTATCATAGTGTATGTAGAGCAAGTCAATCAGCTATAGGCTGTATATGTTTCCAATATGAAGCAACGATGCAGCTGGACGGACCTGGTAAATGTATCATAGTGTATGTAGAGCAAGTCAATCAGCTATAGGTAGTATATGTTTCCAATATGAAGCAACGCTGCAGCTGGACGGACCTGGTAAATGTATCATAGTGTATGTAGAGCAAGTCAATCAGCTATAGGTAGTATATGTTTCCAATATGAAGCAACGATGCAGCTGGACGGACCTGGTAAATGTATCATAGTGTATGTAGAGCAAGTCAATCAGCTATAGGTA